>NC_142527.1:26077700-26147700 GCF_964205215.1 Stylophora pistillata | reverse complement strand
GCAAAATTGGTCTGGAGACTTGGCAATATTTCAAACTACATATTCATCCATCAGTAAAATAGTTTCTGTTTTTGCGGCAACTTTCTGACACCTCTTTTTATCAAAAGGTCGACAAAGACCTCACTGCCAGCAATCAAAACAACGTCAAGAATACGATCAACCAACTAATAACTAAACAAGAATTGCCGGCCACAGCAAAAAATCTCAACATAACCACTCCTAGAAATTCTCGTATTTACTTTTTACCTAAAATTCACAAACCTAACAACCCGGGTCGGCTCATTGTTTCGGCTTGCAGTTGCCCTACCGAACTTATCTCCAGCTATCTAGACAAAATTATGGCTCCCATCGTCAAAACTTTACCATCATATATTAAAGACAGCCAACACGCTATTCAAATTTGTCGCGACTTTAATTTCCTTGGCCAAAACAAACTTCCTTTCACCATGGATATTACGTCTCTTTACACTGTCATTCCTAATGGCGACGGTCTTCTAGCCCTTAAACATTTTTTTGATCAACGTACTGTTAAGGAACCTAAATCTGAAACACTACTACAGTTAGCCGAACTAGTGCTCACACTCAATTGTTTTTCATTCGGGGATAACTTTTTCAATCAAACCAATGGTGTAGCCATGGGTACCAAAATGGGACCTAGCTATGCCAATCTTTTTGTAGGTTTTGTCGAACATCAATTTTTCAGCCAATACAACGGCTCCAAACCTGAACTCTACGGTCGCTACATCGACGACTGTATTGGCGCCACCTCCTCTACCAGAGAGGAGCTGACTCAATTCATAACCGCAGTAAATTCTCTTCACCCGACTCTGAAATATACCTGGGAAATACCTGACAATTCTTTATCCTTTTTAGACATCAAAGTTTCAATTGAAGGCAATGGTTTATGCACTAGTGTGTATTACAAACCAACAGACTCGCATAATTACTTGTTGTATTCGTCTTCGCATCCATCTCACGTTAAGAATTCGATTCCTTTTTCTCAGACTTCGTCGTTTATGTAGCGATGACTCTGATTTCCACCACAAATCAGAGTCCATGTGCCAGTTTTTCGATAAACGTGGTTACCCTGATTCTGTCATTCAAGCGGGTTACCACCGCGCCCAACTTATTGATCGACATTCAGCACAACAAACGTCACAAAAGGAAGATTCCGACCGCATTCCATTCACTCTCACGTTTCACCCTCACAACCACTCAGTTAAATCCATCATTCTTAAAAACTTTAAATTACTTCAAAACGATCCAGAGACAAGCACTATCTTTTCGCAGCCTCCGCTCATTTCATTCAAACGCGACAAAAACATAGGCATTTTTTTGGTCAGAAGTTCTTTTCAGACTAATGACCAACCAGGCACTTTTAAATGCGCTCGTGCACGATGCAAAACGTGTCCTTTCATTCACAACACTAATAGAATATCGGGAGCTAAATGATCCATTAAGATCACCGATCACTTCACGTGCTCCTCCGCCAATGTAATCTATTGCATAACTTGCACTTATCGCAAAAAGATCTACATCGGCGAAACAGGCAGAAGACTAGGTGACAGATTCCGAGAACACCTTCGCGACGTGGAGAGGAATGACAAGGACACATCGAAACCAGTCGCTAGACATTTTCAGTTTACCTAATCATTCTAAGCAACATATGGCAATCTGCGGTCTTTCCTTACACTTAGGTAGCACGGAAAGCCGTAAAAATCTTGAGCAAAAGCTCATCTTTCAAACCGGCATTCTAAATCCCACAGGCATCAACGAACGCTTTTCATTCCACTAATTTATTCGTGTTTCTCTCGTGGCCATGTTCCCACCAATAACGTAGCTCCATTTTCTGCCTTTAAAAGTACACACAACCCACAATTCCTCTATTCGCTCCGACGAAGGGCTAACGCTCGAAACGTCAGCTTTTATAATCGTAACGGTAGCCAATTTACCATTTCAACTTTGATGATATATTCAAATTATCTGTTTATATACGACGCGTATGGTGTTAGATGTTAACCCTTTACAGCCAAGCATCAGAATGCATATTCTCTATACTGTTCTCTAAACACTTCCTAAGGTGCTGACAAGGAGAATTTGTTTGACAATCAAGAGCTGTTTTAGTTCATGATCATTTCGTTTATTCTCATGACCTTAAAGTTTGATTCAACAGTGATACTATAAGAAAAAGGATGCTAGATTTTTAGGGCTACTAAATTTAATGTTAATATAAATAAGGAAAGGTTAATAGAGTTAAAGAGTTGAAGGAGTTTAGTCTCTCAGATCTGTGGAAAATTTTAAACTCGGTTTTTTGTGCCACAAGAGCAAGATCATCAGAAACAACAACAACACAAAAAAAAACAAAGTTTACAGAATGACCGCTGATTACTGGCGCTGCATGCGATGAAACACGCACCTGGCACAAAATGAAGGGTAGACTGGGAGACTACGAGTTACGAGCCCGGAGCTGTGGGAGTGAGGCGCTCGAAAAGTTGGTGCGCCTCACTCCCACAGTTCTAAGCACCACGCTAACATCTTGGAAACATTTGCAATCAAAGGCAAGCGCGAGAAACGCGAGGAGAGGAAGAATTAGCCTTTCATGTAACTGCTTTAAAAATTTGTCTTGGGTTCAAATGTGTTAGAACCCAATGCATTACTCTGTAAAGCAAGAGAGAACCTAAAATATTTTTGTGCGCCTTTCCACGAGTAAAAACAAATTTTGCCTCATAAACTATACGGCAAAGAGCATAATATCGAAGACAAATCTGCACGCGCGCAACGCAAGGCCTGACGGTCTTTGCTGTAATCCACACGTAACAATTATAATAAAGTCATTGTTTGACGTTCGAAGGTTCAAACTGACACTTCGCACTACAAGTGAGATTTGTTAGCGTGCTGAATTGAGCCAGTGGGGAACAGAGATATTTTTGCATATTGCAAGCATTGTAATTGTGGTTGCTACGTGTGGGTAAGAAGGAGCAGAGTTACACTGCACGAACGCTTTAATGGCTCGGGTTGATTGAAGCTGTTTCAAATGGGTGTTGAAAATAATCGGCGATTACACGGTTTTACTGCGTAAAGTATATACTCCTTTAGTTCCCCCCTTAGACCATGGGCCATCGACGATCTTTCTCCTCCACCTTGTCCTGTTCTGGGCTGGTCATTCGAGTGTGGTCCAAGGGGGTGGTTCCAATTCTTTACCTCAGCCTGAACACCTGGCCGCTAGGTGTTTTATGAGCGTCGTCGTTTCCGTTTCTGACGGTGTGTCTTTTTTTTTTAAACAGGGTACACTTGAAATGATTGAGGTCGAGAATGTTGACTTCCTCTTGCCAAAATGGTTCCCTTCCGCCAGTCTTCGAGCTGTGGAAAAACGCGCAGAAGACCTTCAATGCCAAGTCTTGGGAAGAATTCGACGATTCAAAGATTTTGCGAAAAGACACCCAGTAATTGCGATGTTCTTGGCTTTTGTATCATTCCTTGGTTTCTTTCCAATCTTCCTTTTCCTGACGTTTCTTTCCGTCTCGCTCATCGTCATCTTCACCACTGCATCAGCAGTATTCCTTGGAGTAATCTTTGTGTCTACGATCCCTTTCCTTTCAGTTCTGATCTCCGTTCTCGCCGTCGTAGGCACTACAGTCTTGTTTATCTACTTTGCATGCCGTTCTTTCGTTAAGATACTCCAAGTTTTACCGCGATGGAAAAAAATGGTGTTGCTTCTACCGTCACAACTTGTTGGGGTTTGGTTTAGAAAATGCCCATCCGTTTCAGAAAGATTTGATTTCTACGACGACTTTGTTCCCACGGACGAAGAATTATTTGACGAAGAATTTTATTATGGCTCAGATTCTGAATGATTTTCGTAAATAACGGTTTTTAATGTCTCGTAGTTTTAGATAGATATTATTGCTTTCCGTGTAACGCGTTGACCTACAGGCGTTCTAATTTCTCGTTAGACAAAAAAAATCTAAAAACGGTTTTAAAGACAAATAAGAAAAAAAATATAAAATTAACAATAATTTTCTGACAATTGATTCAAATATCTTTAAATATCAATCACATATTAACAGTACTATTTTCAACACAGTCAAAGATGTTTCATGTCTGATAGACTTAAGTAAAATTTATCACTGAATTCCAAAATTCTTAAAAAAAAGAAATGAAAACAAAAAGCAGATTTACAAATTTGTCAAAAGCTGAAATTGCACCATGAGGTTACTCACTCTTTCATGTACATTTGGATGCACGAAGAACAGTTGAAAGAAAGAAATTTGTTCTAACCAAACTCTTTAAATTGTTTACTGTATGATGTTGAATAAAAATTTGCAGTTTACGAGTACTGCAATTTTCTATTTACTTTTCCATAACCTGCTACAAGTTCTCAGTCTGAAGAGACAAATTTAAGAGCAGACGAGAAATAGCGACTGCAGAGAAACGGCTAGGTAACCCCACTTGTTTTTCGCGGGCTCATTTGTTGGCTCGAGCACTGGGTACAAGGTTACTTAATTATTTCTGAAAGCATTAACTTCATAAATCCTACGCTTGGAAGAAATAATGCTCGGTGTGCGTGAGAAATAACAAAGACACTGTTAGTGACAGAAAACAAAATGCATGCTAACTGAATGAGGTCTGTGACCATCTTACCTTCGTTATGAGGCTGTCCACCAACATATCATACTCAATAACATATTGCTTCAGCTGCTGAAAATATAACAGGTCCTGCAAACAAAATTAAACACGTATATGTGCACGATCCTTCGCAGTAAAGCACTATTTAAGCAATAGTGAAAATCAGACCTGAAAAAAAATTCAGGCCTGTACGGGATACGAACCACTGACCTCTGCGATACTAGTGCAGCGCTCTACCAATTGAGCTAACAAGCCAACTGGGAGCAGGCCATCAAATTAATTCGACATAAACCCGTAAGATGATAAATCAAACAACAAACATATGAAATACATATATATGAACTGCGGTTGTGAAACGTATATGTGCACGATCCTTCGCAGTAAAGCACTATTTAAGCAATAGTGAAAATCAGACCTGAAAAAAATTCAGGCCTGTACGGGATTTTTTTTTTTTTTTTTTTTTTTCCAGGTCTGATTTTCACTATTGCTTAAATAGTGCTTTACTGCGAAGGATCGTGCACATATACGTTTCATAACCGCAGTTCATATATATGTATTTCATATGTTTGTTGTTTAAAATTAAACACATTAAAAAGACAAAAACAAAAACAAACAAGTGAAATAATACTAAGGCTATGAGGAACATGATGGCCTTAAGATTAGCACGTAGTGTACTGGGGTTCAGATCAAAAGCTTCACACAGTCGAACCCGTATTAGGCGGCACCGTATTAAGCGTCACCCTGTATAAAGCGGTTGGTTTTCAAAAAGAACAAAGAAAAATATCAATTAACTTAAGGAACTATTAGTTGATCCAATAACAAATTCTCTGAACTAAAATCATATGCATTGTAGGGCAGACACGGTAAGGAAAATGAGAGCATGGAAGTGACATACCACATCATCAACCTCCAGACCCAGTATAAGACACCAAAGTTCCCTCCTCAGCCCCGTGGGGCAGCCATGTTTGGCATACTGTCTGGCAATTGGAGCACTTCCATGTTGAATTACTGTTGAAAACCCAGTGTTGAAGATTACCTTTCTGTAATAATTTTCTGCTGAGTGGCTAGGTTACGGTACATGTGGTTTCAAAAACTACCAGTGTTGAAGATTACCTTTCATGAAGTAATGATTTTCTGCTGTGTGGCAGTGTTATAGTAAACTATATGGTTTTAAGGCTATGACGTTGCATCTGCACATAAAACTTGAGCTTGTATAGCTACACTTGTCTAGAGCTTGTGCAGAACTCTAAATGATCACGTGTTAGTCTGTTTGATGTTATGGAACTGGCTGATAGTCAAAAGGGAAGTAATGGCAACAATAATTGGTCTGGAGAAATGTTGATCAAACTGACTCAAAGTTTTCCAAGTTTTTAAATCTTTCAGTCCTAATTTTCTGTTCATCGATTCTTTTCGTATATGTGATGAAGATTGCACACATAAATTTGAAAGACATCTCGAAAGAGGCGTTGCTTGCGTCTTAATTGTCATACCATCATTTTGCTAACAAGAAGATGGTCCTACGTCTCTCTTACAAGAGTGCATGTAATGACAAAGTTAATGACTCTGATTTGATGAAGACCCGGATGAAGATGAAGCTTATAGATAACTCAGTTGACTTATTATCGCAAATTGGTAAAAAATCAGTGGCAGGAATGCCTGGAAATGTTTGAAGCTTGGTGAATAAACCCGTATAATTCAACAGAAAATGATTCCAAACCTTTCCTTCCAATCTTATTCCAATCAGTTGCAAATGAATCTAGATGACAAATCATTACAAGGAAAAGGTAGGTTAGAATGATTTGCTCTAACTATTTCTACCCTAACAACAGTATGCATATTCTCCATACTGATCTCTTTACATTTCCTATGGTGCTGAGAAGGAGAATTTGTTTCACGATCAAGAGCTTCCTTAGTTGGTGATCATGTTCCTTTAAGTCTTGTGATTCAGGGGTGATGTTGTAGGAGAAACTAGAGAATATTCACTTCAAATTGTAGCTAGGAAGTGAGAGGAATGATAGGAAAAGGGCTGAGGATAGGTAGAAAATGAAATTTGGGGGCGGAGAGAATGATGACGAGTTTGGGAAATCAGAGTGTAAGAGTCGGATGGAAAGGGGAAAGGAAAGGGAGGAGAGGGTACAAATCCAAAAATTTAAAACAACATTTACCACACGAGGTGCTTTCAAGGAGGGCATCATCCACCCCACTGTGAGAATTTCCTGGGTCCAATTCTTTATAAAGAATTTTCTGGCAAAAAAATACACAATTAAACCATACAGTTACTCACGAAAAATGAATACAATGTTATCCCAATCAACATAGGATTGTTTTAAAGTGACTGCTAGTCCTTTCTATGAACAACTGGCCCCATACAAAAAGAACAAAGCTGACAGAAGAAAATGTACAACCTTCTATGGATGGCAAAGACTAGCAAAAAGATTAACAACTGAATGACGTTGATGATAAGTTGGAAGACCATACCATATCTTGAAGGGATTTTGTATACAGTTGAATCTTCATTAAACCCCATCCTTTGATTAAGCTGTAGTTACAAAATAAAGGTCAAATTATTTACTATCAAGAACAAATTCAAAATCCAAACACTCGTTTATTATGGGTTACAGTATCCAAGACATGGAGTTAATTGACTATATTTTGCAAAGTAAAGTATTTAAACCACATTGACACATTAACACACCGATTTCCAGATTTTTAAATAGCACTGCCAAATACATTACAAAGTCATGATTCCACATGAATTTAGTACTCTTACATGTAAGGCTTTCATCAAACAAAGCTATGATGGTCAGGGGTGTCCACAACCAATTTTAATATCAAATTTATACTGT
The DNA here is from genome assembly GCF_964205215.1 of Stylophora pistillata. NCBI lineage: Eukaryota > Metazoa > Cnidaria > Anthozoa > Scleractinia > Pocilloporidae > Stylophora > Stylophora pistillata. The sequence goes on along the minus strand of NC_142527.1, from coordinate 26,140,228 downwards.
TACTGTAACTATTTCAGAATTTTAAAGTTTCATATCAAAATTTTTAACATCAAGCACAGCATTTATTCAATGAGCCTTGAGTATGAGCATTAAATTTGGGAATGCTTGTAAATTTAAGAAACCTACACCTGTAGATAAGTTTGAAAATTGAATAATATTTTTCACTCAATAACATGTAACATACGTGCACTAATGGTACAGCATAATGTCAGTCTATAGCTAAGCACTCCAATTCAAGTCCTTCATACCTTGGGGTCTTGCGAAGTGGTGTAAAGCTTGGATTTTCAATGCTGATAAGGGCCTGGAAGGCAGAACCATTGTTTAGTAATAAAAAGTGCACAAAGTTGCTTACAATGCTCAACAAAATTTTTTTATAGTATCATTGGAAATGTGATGACCCTGGCATTAGGTGTATGAAATTCTTGAAAAGCTTTGCAAATCAACCTTGTTTGCAAACTTAATACCACATACCTATTCAGACAAGTGGATTAGAACTTTTAGAATTTGTAAGACTCTTGTTAAAGGATCTTGCAAGACCTTACAAGATCTTTTTAGAATCTTGTGATTATAATCTAGAAGATCTTGTAGATCTATAAGGCTCTTGAATAAATGTTGTGATAGTCTTGTAAATATATCATACGGTGTGGGATCTTACAAGATCTTGTAAGATTCTAGACAAAGAATCTCTGTAAGAATCCTAGGAGGAATCTATTAAGAATCTTAATAATATCTTAATAAGATTTCTGCCTGGATATACCTCATCCTTATTCACCCATGACCTCACCTCAAAAAAGTCCTTTGGAGCATAGACTGGTTTGATCTTTTCCATTTCTGCACACAAAAGAGAAATACGTATCAACTTAAAATAGCCACATATAGAGTCACAGAGCATGTTTGAAATTATAATTTGGATATATCAACAATGTTGAAATGGTAAATTGGCCACTGTAACGATTGCAAAAGCTGATGTTTCAAGCGTTAGCCCTTCATTGGAGTGAATGGAGGAAATGTGGGTTGTGTGTGCTTTTAAAGGCAGAAAATAGAGCTATGTTATTGGTGGGAACATGGCAATGAGAAAAACGCAAACAAATGTTTGACATTACTCTGCATTGAAGTTGGATTACAATATAGAGCACCTAAATCTTTAATTCTGTTGACTACTTCATACAACAAACATTACCAATGCAAAAAATGAACTTACTCAGGCCTTCCCAATCAACTTACGTTTTTCATCCAGTTCACCACCTAAAACTTCAAACTTTGATGAAATGACACTCTGGTCTGCTGCTGACCTCTGAAGGAAAAGAAAAATCTTCCAATGGCTACATGTATTTTGAAGCATAAAGTCAGGCAATAAGGGTTCACAAAAGACTCTTCAATGTATCTGATATACTACTAACATCTTTTATCTTGATCATTATATAGGGCTCGACACTAACAGTGGTGAACTAGCCACATACTAGTAGAAATTCATTTTTAGCTAGTGGATTTTGACTCCCACTAGCAAGTTTGACTAGTAAACAAACTGAAATTGTTGTAACATCTAAGTTGTCACTAGCTACTTGGCTAGTAAGTTGGAAAGTTAGAGTTGAGCCCTGTTATATTGTAGTGAAGGGCAACATCACAAACTCTTAGACCAGTAACAAAGTTTCTTTGGCCATCACATGGTACCCACAGCAGAGTTCAAGCAAAGTCCAAGCAAGAAAACAGATTACACTTCGATTTAATGAGTTTCTGACCCTTATATAATATACTTCATTCAGCTCTAGATATGACAACATTTTGCATCATAGAAACCTCTAAGTATGTTAACTGTGAAATTTTAGCTCAAGGCAGTTTATACTTTACTTTTCTTGCCAGAGGAAGCGATAGCTCCGTGCACATGCTGTTAATACTCTTAACAATCCTCTTCTCCCAGTTCATCTATAAAAAAAAAAATGATATTTATACAAAGTTCACAAGGTAAATTTAATATAAAATTCTAAACATGTGCATGTACATGTAGGTCATCTAAAGATTGCACATCCAATAAATACTCAGCAATACTAAACTCCAAAATGTCTAATTAACAATTATTCTTTGAAATCGAGGTGAATAGTGGCTAAATATTTACCAAGCCGCAAAATGGTGAGGTAAATATTCTCGAAACCCAGTATTCACCGAGATTGAAAAGAATAATTGTTTTAGTATATACACATGAAGTGATCTCAACAAAATTAAAAGGAAGCCATTTAAAGGCAATTTCTGCTTCTGAAACTTTAGCAAAACGCGAGTTTATGCCCGCTATTTTTTTTTTTTACTGTAACATTATCCACTCGTTTGGAGGTGTACATTGTTGATTAGCCCGAGATAGTGAACCAATCAGTTTGACTGAAACGCCAAGATCACTGAGTGTGTATATACTAATAAAATATATTTATTCCTAAGCCCTTAATCCGACTAGTTTTTCCAAGTTGACTTCAAATTCCAGGCTCAGCATTTGCTGGAGCTATGAAATACTGTGTTGTATACATTGTAGCATTCTGTCTACTGTACAGTAGTGAAAAATAGCAGACAGCTTTTAACTCATTGAATAGATCCTAAATGTGTAACCTTAACCAAGAACATACAATTCTTCATAAAATGACAAAGGGGTAAGATAAGGATAAAGTCAGGTGCAGGATCATTGAAAACAGCTTGCTTTCTCTGGATACAAAAGTGGATTTGCGAGTAAGCACTGGTTCAGTTGTCCAGCTACCCTGCAGTTTCAACTAGTTATCAAATGTGTCAAGAAAATAAAATTTCTCAGTTTCCCCAAACACAGCTACCTTCAGAGTTAATTCCATGTTAATTCTCAAAAAAAAAACAAAAAAAAAAACTATATATATATATACCTGTGCCTTACGAATAAATGCTAATGGTTCCTTTACATGGTTCTGGGGAATGCCTTGTGCTGAGGACATTGGTAAACTACAAAGAAATGTAATTTCCAAATTTTATTACATCTACTTAACAAAAAGTGCATTATTTCACTTAAGACTACTATGTATCAAGAGGGCTCAATAACAATCTAGCCTAAACTGAAGCCAACAGCTGGACATTTTTGCTTGTGTCAATAATGCCAGCCTCACTAAGTTACCAAAAAAGGAAAACAAAAAGAAACCTTTTCTACTTTATGTAAAGACAATCATAAAACAAGTGGAAAGCAACCCTAAAATCTTCCAAGCCATTAGCATTGGATTGATTCCACTTTTTAGAGAGAAAAAGTTTTGCAATAATTATGTTCAGCTGTCATTTTCTAAATTCAATTTGGCAGTCCAATTATTGCTTTGACCTATTTTTCATAGAAGTAACTACAGTGCGACATTGTTTGTCTTCACCACAAAAGCAGCACAGAAGTTCCTTTTCTATGCAAACTTGCATTTTTATTTATATCAGTAGCAATAGAGCAAGGGTTTAAAAATGTTTTGAAGAAGGCAGCCGACTCTGGAAAAGTAGGCGTCTGTGATAATCGAGATTGTTTGTCATAAGCAGACTGTTATGACCAGAGTAGCTGATGACATACAATCAAGTAGCCTGCGGAACTCTGGTGGTCGCCGGCTTGTTTTGAAACCACTGCAGAGTCTGTCTTCCTCACCTCTTTAGCTGAAAGTAGACTGCATTCTGTAGCTTGACCTCCCATCCCGAGTCTCTCAAGTAATTTTGAATGCTCTCTTTCATGTCTGTCACATGAATGTGAGGTTTTGCAACTTCTTTCTGTGCCATCATCAAATCAAATCAAGAATCAGTTAAATATCAGTCAGGCTGAATTTTTAAGCACGTTACAACATCTTGACTGAGAATTGGAGAAGGAAAACATGCTAGAACTCCTTCAATCAGTGATTTTAATGAATTTTTCCATAACTGGCTGCCAACGGTGTTATAGGTGGAAAGGGAGAAGTGGTGTAAGGGACCCAAACAGCAGAGGTTGCTAGAAGGCCACATAGACGGCGCTTATATAACCGCTGCCCAGTTAGCTCAATGGATAGCGCGCTGGACTGTTGTGTGGGAGGTCGAGGGTTCAAGCCCCGGCCAGACCAACACTCAAGGTCTTGAAATAATTGAGAAGAATTTGCTACCTTTCTATAACATCAAGAAATGGTTAGATATTCTAGTCTTCTCAAATAGGGATGAATAAATGGAGGTCCTGTCTCCTGTAGGGTTGGGGTAGGAGACGTTAATTTCCCACACATGAGATTACTGTGTGATGGATGTCCTCCCCTGGGGTGGGATGGGTGGGAAGGTGAGATCGATACGGACTGAAGCGGCTGCCAGAGGCGCCTGAGAAAATGCCGACGTCTGTTCTCAACCTTAACAACATCTCATTGTAACAAACCTGTAATTCAGCTCTCTGCAGGTTTGAATAAGCATCATATTAGTATCATAGTAGTATAGGAGGTCTTACAGGCCACGGTAGACCCCTGGATTGAAGAGGATCTTTTCACAAACAAGAAAATAAAATGTCTGTAAGACTACAAATGACTTCCGACAAACTGATAGGCTTTCGCTATCTCACTTGATTGTTATTTTTGTTGACATAATGTCATGTGAAATGTTCACACAAGTTTGTAACACCACCTTTTTAGTTTCGTCGTACTGTCGTAAATAAATTAAATATTTGAATATGTCACTACATGCAATTACTATGCTCAAGAAACACATCCTAAATTTAAAATTCCCTGCCGTTCGTAAAAGAAATGAGTAAAACTACCTCCCACCCCTAACCCCCGCAACTAGCTAGCCGAACAAATAAACCAATGCTTACTTGCAAATCCGCTTTGATGTCCAGAAAAAGCGGGCTATTTTGGAGTTTTTCTATGATCCTGCACAGAAGTTCATCCTTATCTTCCTCCTTTATCATTTTATGACGAAATATTCGGATTACGTTCTTTGTTAAGATAACATATTTGGCACAACTTGGCTGAGTTGAATGAAGCTATCCGCCATTTTGCGTTACTGTAGACAGAATGCTATGACATATACAACCCTGCATTGTATACAAGAAAGTGTTGAGCCAGCGATTGGAAGTCAACTTGGAAAAACTGGAACCCAGGAAATGGAACCTCAATTTGCGTAGGAAATTCGTACACAATGCAGCACTAAGTAAGATAGTATATATATCTTATTGACCAAGCGCGAGGGCCGTACTGGGAGAATATCGAGCCGAGGTCTTGACAGTGCGGACCGAGCGCAGCGAGGTCCGTACAAATAAGACCAAGGGCCGATATTCTTCCAGTATGGTCCCGAGTAAGCTTGGTTAATAAGAGATTTATTATACGACTGAAGTTCAAAGGGACACAAGTGCGGTATCATTCGGGACCATTCGGGACAGTGCCCGGTCCAATACTTAGAGATTATTATCCAACTACAGCTAGACGAGTACAAATAACGCAATAGACGAGTACAAATATCACGCGGTATTTGTACTCGTCTATTGTAGAGTACCGGTTAAACAGGTTTTCTCGCATCGCGCAAGCGAAGAATTGGATTGTAGTTACGAAAAAAAAAAGCAAATGGCGGACAATTTGAATCATATTTCCGACGACGACGAAGAATCAGAAAGGCTGGCAAATATAGATCTAAGTTTATTAGATGAATCGAACGAAGAAAAACAGCTTGACGACCAGAAAATTTCTTCATTTAATGAAGAAAATAGAAACAGCAACACAACAACGCGCCAATTCCGTTCCGCTTCGCATACTTCTGTCACGCACTCCCCGTAAATAAATATACGCGAAATTCGCCCGCACTGAAATAACAGTTTGGCGTGTTGGATATAATAAATGACTTATTAGACGTTTTGTTGTGTAGTATCGCTGAGTATTTTTACTCGTTATTTGTATTTTGACGAGCCCGTAGGGTGAGTCAAAATACGGCACAACTCGTAAAAATACTCAGCGATACTACGCAACAAAACGTCTAATAAGATATATATATTTATTGGACCGGCAATAGAGCATTTTGATTGGTCGATTTTAGTTATTGGCCCTCTGACTGCCCGAGTCGTGTAATAATACTATGTAGTGCGGGTGGGTCATACTTTCTTCATGTACTGCTATTAACTTTTTTTCTCTACATTTTCTTCTTTTCGCGTTACTGGCGCTTCAGTGGATACTGATTTACAAAATCCTAGGTCTGTTAAGACCTGATTATTTAAGTGATTTTTGTTTTGAGTTTTGTTTTGTTTATTTATTTTTTTGTTGATTTCGTTTCTTTACAGAGGTGCAATCTCAAATAGTTAACCTAGAAAACACAAGTTGAGATAACACAGAATAACAATCAATTTTGATTAATTTCTTTATTAAAAGACTTCGATCATGAGTTTCAAACTCTATTTTGATTGGCTACTACACATCATTTATATTTTCGCTATTGCTTAAATAGCGCTATCTACTGCGAGGATCGTGCATCATATGTATCTAATACCGCAGTACAAAATATATGAACTTCATATATTTCATTGTATCTCATTTATCACTTTCACGGGTTTATTACGAATCAACTTAACGGCCTGCTCCCAGTTGGCTTGTTAGCTCAATTGGTAGAGCGCTGCACTAGTATCGCACAGGTCAGTGGTTCGAATCCCGTACAGGCCTGATTTTTTTCAGGTCTGATTTTCGCTATTGCTTAAATAGTGCTATCTACTGTGAGGATCGTGCATCATATGAATATTAACTTATATTGCGCTAATATCAATATTCATTTTCATCAGCGCAGAAACTAAAATGTTACAAAAATCTAACTGAAAAAAAAGCAACAAATAGAAAAAGAAAAAATGTTGTAATGAAATAATATATATGCTAAACATGTGTCAATAAAATATCTAAAAATGTATCATGAATAATGTAGTTTAAGTACAAAAAAATATATAATCTAATCTAATGTACTTCGATATTTAACAACTAAAAGCTTCTTTAAATAAATACGTCTTTAAATATTTTTTTGAAAAGATTCAACGATTTTGAATTTCTAATATAATATGGAACAATATTCCAAAGTTTTGGTGCGGCTGTTTGAAAAGATCGGTAACCGAGTGTGGAGACATCTTCCCTTTTGGTAATTCCAGTAATAGATCATCATTACAAGATCGTAATCTGTACCTTCCAGGGGTCTTTAACTTAATTACTTCTAGTATATAATTAGGGGCAAGCCCATGAACAGCCTTATTCGTGATCAGAAGGATCTTAGATAAAATACGTTGACGAATGGGTAGCCAGTGAAGTTTAAAAAGTAATGGAGTAATGTGACAATATTTACTAACCATGAATATCAACCTTGCCGCAGCACTTTGCACTCTTTGTAACTTATTGATTTGATAATCTGGCAGCTCAAAATATAAACTATTGCAGTAGTCGATACGACTATAAATTAATAATGAATTAAAAAATTTCAAATCGATTCTTGTGTTAAATATTTCCTTATTCTACCTTAATTATATAGGTGAAAAGCTGTACTACAGGTTTTATTTATATGAGTGTTCATTGTTAGTGATGGGTCTAGTCACACCCCTAAGTTCTTAACTACTTTACTTGGTGTAATCTGGTCGTTTCCAACACTGAGGTGCGTAGTTTTTACTTTGGCTAGTTATTGTTTTGTGCCAATAAGTATCAGCTCAGTTTTATCAGAATTCAATTTAAGTTTGACATCTTTCATCCAATTGTGGATATCATTTATACATTTTTCAATGTTCGCCATGGCTTATACCTCGCCAGTTTCTTTCTTTGGACTAAAAGACATGTACAATTGAGTGTCGTCAGCGTAGCACATTACAGTCGGTAGGTGTGGGTTGATGATCTCAAGTAGCTCTCCAGCGTAAATTGTAAATAACAGTGGGCCAAGATAACTCCACTGTGTCAAACCAAATTCCAAACTAAATGATCGCGATTCGACACCATTGACAGTAACACGTTGGGATCTATTTTGTAGGTACGATTTGAACCATTGTAGAGCGGCATCTGAGATTCCGCATCTGGTGTTAAGACAATCAATTAACACTTTATGATCTATTGTGTCAAATGCGGCACTCAAGTGTAGTAGTATTAACAGGGTCACATGTTGTTTGTTTGTATTCACATGAAGATCGTTTTTCACTTTCAATAGAAGTGTTTCTGTGCTGTAATTCTTTCGGTAAGCAAATTGCTGATCCGGATAGATGTTGTGGACGCAAAGATGGTTTTGTACTTGGTTGAAAACAGCTTTTTCAACCAGCTTTGACAAAAACGACAAGTTACCGACTGGTCTAAAAATTTTGAAATATGTTGATGTCGGCGCCAGGCTTCTTCAATAACGGAGTAACTAGAGCCTCCTTCCATACTCTAGGTACTCACGTACGTATTTTCATTTTGAACGAGCCCTATGAGCTCCTTGACGCTACGTGGGTAAATAAAGTATTGATTGATTGATTGATTGATTGATTAAAACCCCAGTCCTAAGGGACTTGTTAATTAACAGTGTGATTACGGGTAGAAGCTCATCACATTTCGCAATTAGCTTTGATGGCATTGGGTCCAATGGACAAGATTTCCTGGATGAGTGTTGTATGAGGGCTTTGACATCCTCCTTTGTGAGATCTTTAAACTCCCTCATAATAACATCAGGTGGAAGAAGAGGAGAAGCAGGTCTAGATTGAACGGAAACCTCTTCAGCATCAAGACGACTTCGGATTTCGGATATCTTTTTTTAACAAAGAAAGATCCCAAGTTATTAACAAAACATGGAGCATCAATAGAAGTTGGCAATCTATTAGAAATTGGCTTTTTCAGCAATGAACGTGCAACACGAAATAATTTACCCTGGTTGTGATTATTTTCAGCAATGAAATCCGTGTAGAAATCAGCTCGTGCTTTATCCATTAATGCAGTTATTAAGTTCCTTTTCTTTTTAAAGTTAGCTAGGTCTACTGCAGACTTAGTCCTTCTCCATTTTTCCTCTGCTCTTCGTCTTTCATGCTTTGAAACCCTGATTTCTTCAGTAAACCATGGAACGTGTAGTCTCCCTCGCAGCCGTTTTTAGTCTCGTCACGCAACGCTCGTCCCTACAGAAGCGTTGCGTGACGAGACTAAAAACGTCTGCGAGGGAGACTATGGAACGCGTGGTCTTTCTATTATCGTTCTCGTTACAAGCGGTGCGTGTTTGTCAAGATCCAATCCCTTTTAATGTAGTATCGTAGCAGATCACAAGATCATCAAGATTATCGGGTGGATTTTTGCATAAATCAGAATCAGCTGTAGCCGATCGGAACACATTCATATCAATAGACTTAAACGTCCTATATGAAGTTTACTTACTTTTCTTGATTAAGGTTCGAATCTGACGCCCACGGTCGTGGATTGAATTTTTTTTCCAGATATCCATTTTATGTTATGTAAAAGATCGAAATGGAGGACAAAACGATAATAAATTATAAATTATAATATTGTGAGTCCCTTTTTGGAATCAAACCTTGTACCCTTTGATTCCGCACTCAGGCTCCAACGCTATACCAAAGAGCCTTAGAAGCTATCAGAGCTAGGCCACCTAATTGGGTTCATATCTTTTACATAAGGCTTCTAAATAAGAGCTAGCTTAAATGCAAACACGCAAAATGCAGTCTCCCTCGCTTTCTTATTCACTCTCTACAAAAAATTGTTTGGATATCAGTGTCCTCGATGACTGCTGGCCTAGCATTCTGCACATGTGAAATGCATTCCTCTCACTGTTGGGATTAGTAAAGAAATCGAAATTATGGTATAAGTAAATAAAAAAGAAAAAATAATTTTAAGTTCGGTAATGGTATGGAAAGATGATTACTTTTCCTGTTTACAGTGTGGGGTTATCCTAATTTGCTTGAGTGTTATGTTAATTTGCTTAAAAACCCCGCGGGAATTTCCGGTAACCCAGAACTGTTATGAGCTTAAAAGCATTTTTGTTTTTAACCGTATGTGTGGTAAGTTGCTGGTCAGTTTTTAGTTTAATCGTTGTGTATTAAAGGTCGTATCTCAGTTAAAAGTTTAGAGTCGCTTTTATGAGTGAAGACAACACGTGGGACAAAGAAAAAAGTTCTGTCGGTCCTCTAGAGAAATCGAACCACAGACTTTGGAATTATCGATTAAAAAACAAAGATTGTTTTCTTTTTTTATTTCCCACGGGTATAAACTTCTTTTCTTCTTCCCTTTGATAACATCAATACCAAAAGAGAAAGCAGAAGAGATAATTTTGTTCTTTAATATCTTGATGGGTATGAAGAACCTGTAAGAATAAGTCTCCTTGACTCCATAGTAAGCTTTGGCACGAAAAGAACAGCAACAGAGAGCCTCAATCAATTGAGTGAACGAGACAAAAGCAAGATCCTAAAGGTATGCATTTTGAGCAAAGTGTTCCAGCTTGAACAAAGGGTTTTTTTTAAATAAATTTTACACATGAATGAAATCATGGGTAAATTGGTGTTCTATAGGTGCTTCTAGAATAAATGAGTCATTATCATCCGAGTGTAACAGACCGCAGACTAACTCCACAAAGCTTCAGAACTACTCAAGACTTCTCTGAAACGTAAGTTATGTGTCCCCTGTTTCTGCCGATCAACCGAGTCTTCACATGAGTAAAAGGTTCTGACACACTCTATCTCATTTTCCTATATTTGAATTGATCTTAGTTCTTCCAATCCATTTTCTCTCCTCTGCCGAAGGTTCTTTTGGCATTCATTTTCTCACAAAGGTATTTAATTTTCTTTGTAAAATAATCATCTGGGCTATTTCTTTCTTTTCCCTTGGCTATCTCTCTAACTTTTCCGACTTTTGTTTCGGCATGCTTAGGCAAAATTGCCGTTCTTTTGGTATCGTTGCTTGGAAATTTTTCTACTCCAATAAGTGAGGGTGTGAATGGGGTAAACCGACTAGCGACAAAGGGCGAAAAATACTACCGACTACCGACAAAGATCGAAAATTTTAACCGACTACCGACAAAGTGACTGAATTTTAACCGACAACCAACAAGTGGACTCCCCCCCCCCCATTCAGACCCTCTTGTGGGCGAATAAGAAGAAATGCTGTGTTACGTAAAGCACATTCAACTTTGTATTAAATCACTGCAGTTATTCATGGTTTGTTGCCAGTTAGGAGCAAATCCGTGCAAAAATCAAACATTGCATGGCAAAGTTAAAAAACTAAAATTCGCTGTTATTTTGCATACAAGTAGCCTTTAGAAAATATTCAATTGCTGTGTAGTTTTTTCCTTGAAAAAACTATTTGTTTCCGAAAAAACCAAAACGTTTCGTTTTCAGTCCCGGGATGGATTTGGCAACACCGAACAGGTTTAAAATAGGTCACGATTCATTCGACTCGCGTATCAAAACAACTGCGCTAGAAAAAGCTACCATAGTTCCAGGTTGTTGTAGAACTTTTCGTAGTCTAAACACCGTGATTTCATAAAGATTAGATTAATTCCGTCAAAAGCTTTTGGCTCTCCCGTACTGCGTGACACGGTAGGCGAAAAACAACGATAATTTTGAGCATGTGCCTCTGATCTTTCAAAATATGAAAAGTTTAGTTTTCGGAAATTAATTTGGGTATTTGAACAATTTTTGGAAATCGTGAAGAAGGACAAAATCACGCCATCCTGTTGTATACATGTGACCATCACTGAAGACATTGATATAATAAAAATGTACGCCACTGTGATGCATATAGCTGAGTAAATATAATAACCTTAACTCTAATATTATATCCTTAGCTGTTCGTAAGAGTCTAAAGTTTTTCTGTTTTGCCGTTTTCTCCATTCTTTGGTCTTCGTAAGTTTGTCGTGGCTCGATCAAAACGGCGGCTCCTGAAAGCGTCCTAACTTTGCAATTTGTGTTCCTTGTGCGCTTGATACAACTTGTTGGTGTTCTTTGTGACAAAATTCATTAAAACACTGATCGAGCCGACTATTTAAAGCCTATGTTCAGAGTTTTCTATCGTCGTGTTCATCATTTGTCCGTTCTTTGACAGGCGGTATGCAAATTTGGTAATATCAGCTAAGTTGAAATTGTAAATTGGCTACCGTAAAGAGTTAAGGTGGCTGGTACCAGTTTTCATCTTTTTAATGGTTTGTAACTTTGAAAGTATACAACAAAAAGACTGATCAAGACCAGTTGAAGACTTTTACAGGGTTGAATTATATAATCATTGGTTACCCAAAAATAGGTGTCATTTCGTCAATAGGAGTTGCCATGGCAACACTTTTAAAGGATTATCCAAACGCATTTTTTAGGTTATAGCTCAAATAATTTGAAAACTAACCCGTGACTTTTCTTAGCAATTGCTTTCGGCACTTGAAAAGGAAGATGCACAAAGATTTTAAAAACATTCTACGGAGCGGAATTGCAGAAAATCTAAGAAAAGGCAATTTTCACGCATCGCAAGTGTCCTTCCGTAGAATTTTCTAGTGTTTTTTTTTTTTTTTTCTGACGATTCCTTCCAACTTTATTATCATATTGGAACAACAAAAAGAAGGGGTCACCGGACTTGATTTCATGCTATAGTTTTCGTGAGTTTAGCAATTCCCACGCGCGTTCTCGCGCATTTAAAAATTTGTATTCTACAAGATCGACATTTGCTGATGATCTGTTTTAGCTACTACTGACTATCGCGTGTGTTCGCGCGAGCACCCACGATCTCATGTTCACAGACGTTTACTGCTTAGAAAATCATTCAATAGCCGTCAAAGACAGCCTCTCGGGTTCATCTTATATCAAAGGACCTACTCACAACTTCTGGCTATATTATTTTATCTTCCTTGAAGTTTCACAGTCTTCTTCTACTTCAGGCAGATTATCCGATCCTTCACATGAGTTCTCCTTTTTTCGCCGTCGCAAGATTTGATATCGGTTGGATATTTCGTTTAGATGTGAAGCAACCTTTATGTCTCTGAGAATCGTCTTCTTTATCTTCTTTTCTGTCTCCTGCATACGCAGTGGCCGTTCAACACATCAAATACAGGCTGTTAGGTAAAATTCTTACAAAAGTAGAAAAAAAGCCTTGCGCCGCCATCTTTGTTTTGAATTTTCGTCTTTTAATCTCGCGCTGCTTTTGCACGTTTCTCTCTCGCGTGACGCAAGAGTGACCTGTTCCCCGCGCGAGAAAACTAGTGCTAGCCACCTTAAAAAGCTGACGTTTCGAGCATTAGCCCTTCGTCAGAGCGGAGGGCTCTAACGAAGGGCTAAAGCCTGAAACGTCAGCTTTTTAACTCTTTACGGTGGCCAATTTACAATTTCAACTTAGTTGATATTACCAAATTACCTTGTTACCCCCACCAAAGGGGGAAAAGGAAGTATGCTGTCTCTCTCGATAATTTGTTACTTTGATGTAGCAGATTTCTCTTTAGATCGCTAATAAACTATTTTACCAATAATTTATCTTTCTCTTTACTTACTTTCGAAGAATTGAACACCTCAATTTTATGTAATAAAATTAACCTCATTAGTGCATTTTCATTTCTCACGTGAACTAAACAAAGATTCTAAACTTAAGAAGAAAGACAATACTTTGCGTGTTCCTACCCTTGGAGAAATGATGAAAGTTTTTTGCTCTTTCGGGAGTATATATAGTCGACAGTCCATATTCGCAAATTTATCATATTATACTGTCGCGCTACGCAAATTACGTAGGGTAGTTCTGTCAATTAAAACCATCGAGACATCTTTCCTGTTTTGAACTGATTTGATTGAAAACTTCGGAACAATGATCGTCAAAAACAAGAAAAGAGACATATGGCAAAAAGACCCAATCTTGGCCACTGGGAAAGCTTATCCACCCTATCTGTACCAATTACTTTCACGAACGCTTGCTCTGCCAGATATACAAATTTTGTGTTGCTTTGCAAGCGAGACGTAATTTGTAGATAGTCTCAAAACAGTATGGGAACACATGCTTGAACTAGTTGACTTTATTGTCAACTCTTTTCCGGTTTTCTTCAGAATTTTCAAGTAAAATTGTTGCTGGCGAGCCCTACCGAGGCAGCAGCCTATTTTTTACAATAGCGAGAAAAAGCAAAAATTTGTCGGAGCGCCATTCCCTGCTGCAATCTACAAATAAGCCTCTACACAGCTCAGAAACAGGTTTACTTAAAGTAAAGAATGACATCCTGATGTCAATGAATCAGCAACATGTCACCCTGCTTGTTTTACTGGATTTAAGTACATCTTTTGACACGATACACCATGATATGCTGATTCAGCGTCTCGAGTCTGATTGTGCGGAGTGACTGGCGATGTGTTTTGTTGGTTCAGGTCGTATTTATCAGACAGGTTCCAGCGAGTGTCTGTCAATGGTGGACTTTCCAAGAAGTTCCTCCTGTGTCAAGGCGTCCCTCAAAGATCTTGCTTGGGCGAGTATAAATAGTTTGTATATACGCACAAATAGTTTGTGCGTATATACACCATATATACGCACGAACTATTTGATATCGTGGAGCGTCACCTGCCTCAAGTCCACTGCTATGCTGATGATACGCAGCTGTACGTTTCCTTCAGCTCAAACCAATCTGCGGAAGCGGACGCTGCTATAAAGTCTATGACTGACTGCATCAGTGATGTCAGGAGCTGGATGATATCCGACAATCTAACCTTAAATGACAACAAAACAGAGTTTCTTATACTAGGCACAAAGCAACAACAAGCCAAAGTTAATATTGACAATATCAAGGTGGGCTCTGCTAATGTGAGTCCTGTTCCGGTAGTTAGGAACCTTGGATCATGGTTCGATTCACAGCTCACTGTCTAGCCGTATCAGTAAGCTTTGTTCCGTTGCATTTTACCACCTGTATAATATTCGACGCATACGTAAGTATTTATCTCAAGAAGTTACGGAGACGTTAGTCCATGCTTTCATAACGTCCCGCATCGACTATTGCAATAGCCTATTGTATGGACTTCCAAACAGCCGTCTTGCGAAAATTCAGAGAGTTCTGAATGCTTCTGCTAGGCTGGTAGGTAATGTGCCTAGGTTTTGTCACATTACACCAGTAATGCTCGATTTGCACTGGTTGCCTTTCAGGGCACGCATCAACTTCGCGGAACTTCTCCTCACGTTTAATGCGTTACGTGGCTTTGCGCCTCAATATCTACGATCCTTAATTAGTATAAAGACATCTTGCTATAATCTCAGAGGTTCTAATACTCTACTCCTAGCAATGCCATCAGTGAAATGTAAGGCCACGCTAAGTGATCGGGCATTCGCCGTTGCAGCGTCGTCATTGTGGAACTCTCTGCCTAGTGAGCTTCGCTCAATCATATGTGTTACTAGTTTTAAAACTCATCTTAAGACTTATCTTTTTAGTCTTGCAAATGCTTAATAGATATTTTATTAGCATATTATTAGCATTTTCTCTTTTCATATAATATATACTTTTGTTTTGTTAAATTCTTTTATTATTTATTAGGAATGCGCATCTGATGATAGTCATGTAAAGATGCGCACTAGAAATGAATAAATTATTATTAATACGTAAGATCGGAGACATGCGCAGTCGATTGCTTTTTTTATATCCGGCTGCTGGTGATGACATCGCGCAAAATGCATGTGGAAATATCGATCGATTTCGAGCAACAACTGTGTACAGCTTTCCCGCTCTGCTAAAAATCAAGGACACGATAAACGAGGTGAGTTTCTAATATAGATGTCTTTAATTGCTTGTGGAAGTATTCATCAAGGTCATGAAGGGTTTAGTGATGACTCTCGAGGAAGACAAGAGACATTTATGTGTTTGGCTGCTCTATTATGTGAGCAATTTTTGCCGATTCGCGAATGGAGGTGCCAAGATATTGATCGAGTCCTACCTCATGGAGATCATTTTTTTTTTAGTGTATTCAGCAGCGTCGGAGTAAGCTGCCGACTGCAGCTTGCTGGTCTCGGGAGAAAAGAGAGGAAGGTGTGAAGCCAACCTTGCTTTATGTCGAAAGCGACTTCGGCACCACAGGCAAATTATTCACAGCATTCCGTTTATTTCAAATCGTATCATGAATGTTTCCTTCAAGCTCTGACGCCATTACCCACTTTCACATTGAAACCTCTAGTATTCAGTACTGAACAGTATAAAAAGTACAAATGTGAAAAGTGTGCTAAGAAGAATTCGTCGAAAACTAAGCCGGTTTTGATCGTGGCTGCAGCGGCGGGCTTCTCTGTTCATGATAAACCTCTCGAATGATATTAAACAAATGATAAAACGAAGCAATTGTTACCAGGATTTCTAAAACAAAAACGATTTTTTTTTTGTTAATGGTTACGCATACACAACATGGCGTGATTTTATGTATTTCGTTGACGATTTTTAACAAATTCTTAAAATACAATGAATATATATGAAGTTCATATATTTTGAACTGCGGTATTGAATACGTATGATGCACGATCCTTCGCAGTAGATAGCGCTATTTATGCAGTAGCGAAAATCAGACCTGAAAAAAAAAAAAAATCAGGCCTGTACGGGATTCGAACCACTGACCTCTACGATACAAGTGCAGCGCTCTACCAATTGAGCTAACAAGCCAACTGGGAGCAGGCTGTTAAGTTGATTCGTAATAAACGCGTGATGATAAATTAGATACAATGAATATATATGAAGTTCATATATTTTGAACTGTGGTATTAAATACGTATGATGCATAAATATGCGAATGCATAAGTGCATAAATAGCGAAATTCTTAAAAAAAAAACATGCATTTCCCCAAAGTAAACTTTACATATATTGAAAAATCTTTAACTTGGGTATTTTCACTCTTAATCTTATGGAATGCTAAACAAAGGCACATGCTCAAATTATCGTTATTTTTCGCCTACCGTTTTTAAATTTTATAGTACACAACAGTACACTGCAGTACAACACATTACTTACAATGCTGCTTACTTGCACTACTGACAATACACTATGGCTAATTACATACATTACTTACGATATTTACGATACTGGTTACTTACACCACTAGCAATTACAATACTTTTCTTACGTTATTCACATCTCTTTTTTTTTTTCCTTCATTGTTATTATTATTATTTTGCAATTACACATGTTATGAACAAAAAACAAAACAAAAGAACACACGAAGAGGTTTGTTAACAATATTTGTATTTAACTACCTTAGATTAAATTCTCAGTTTTCCATTGCATTTGTATCTTATTTATAAATTGTAACTTATTAAGATTTTTCTCATTCATTTTACAACTATGTATGTATCTTTTTGTTAATAGGATAAGCAACTCCAGTCGGCGTCGGAGGTTATCGCTAATAGCAAGAGGGGGTAATCCTGAAGTTAAATTTGGTCAACGGATAAACTTATGTGGGTGTTATTCAAAGTTTTGAACTACGATAGGATTTCTTGATAGAATTGAATACTTATAGGGCACTCCAAGAACCTCAAGGTGTGTTCTATTGAATCAGGATTTTTACATTGAAACGCCTACCGTTTTACGAAGCACGGTAGAGCCATGACTTCTTTACTTCTCTTGAATATAATTAATACTCAGATAAATCCACTGTTTATGAAATCAAGGGGTTTAGACCATGGCAAGTTATACAACAAATTAGAACTATGACAGCTTTTTCTAGCGCAGTAGTTTTGACAAGCGAGTCAAGTGAATCATGACTAATTTCAACCCTGTTTGTACGTGTTTGGGATCGCCAAATTGTACCTAAGTTAAAAAAGGCTTCCATCCTTTCAGGCTCAGGAATTAACAGATATTTCAAGGAAAAAACTGCGTGGCATTCATATGTTTCCTAAAGGCTATCTATACACAAAGACGAGTGAATTTGATTTTTTCAGCTTTACCGAATATTTTCGATATTTTGTTTGATTCTTGCACGAATCTGCTCTTAAGAGGTTAGGCTATGGTTTTCTTCAAATTGTTATTCAAAGAATGCCTTAATTAGTAAGGAAATGGATGGCAATGAATTGCTTTTGTTAACCTCATCTTAGCGTTGTTACCTCAACTATTTTCCCTAAAAGCCTGTAAACAGAAAAACTTATATAACGGAAGATAAACGGCGGTTTGTAATACATAGATTCCCACGTTGTGCCTCGCTACTTTGGAAACAGATTTCTGCCACCCTATTGTTCAGGCGATTATTCCGAGTCAAACTTTCCTTAGGTTGTTCTTTCGTTCAAGCAGTTGCAGTTTATCACTCCAGCGAAATAAGAATTCAGGCTCATCCTCGGTGTAAAAACCTGTGAAGTTCACAAGTGACGTAAAACAAAGACAACAAAACGTTATAAACAATAGCGTACAGCAAAACAATACCTCATGGAACAAAGAAAACCTCGTCAGGGTTTTACACCGAGGATGACCCAGAATTCATCGTCACAGTCAAATCGTATTTATAGCCACATGCATTACAAAATGGCTACCATAAAAACCTGTACGACTTCCCAGCATCTCTCGTTCAAACTTACCCGTTGTGTTAGTTTTGACTACTACCAATTACAAGGCGCGAAAATCGATATCTATTATAACACAGATGTTAGTACTAGACACATCGCTTTTAAGTTTATAGCAATTATTACAAGCCTTTATCAAGCTGTGCATATGATGTTCTGCATATTTTGTTCCTCTATCAACAGAATGAATGAAGAGAAGTTGAAAGCAAGCCTAACTAAGTATTTTGGGGAAACGACAGGAAAAGTAACCAAAAGAACAACCGAAGATGAAATCAAACGTATCTATGCTACAAGGTCAAGGACATATGACCAGGTGCTCTACGAATTTAAAATAGTAAAATAATAATAAAAAGGGTCTAGGGGATCGAAGTTGTTCATTGGTCGACCCAGCAGACTCCTGATTTATCATTCAGAGTTGCTTTTCTCGAATGTCCAGGTAATTCAAGAGACAATTTTTAAAAATCGAGTTTCCAGATGGGATTTGAACCCACGACCCTCCGTGATCTAGTCTGGAAACTCGATTTTTAAAAATTGTTTATTTCATCTTTACATGCTCAATTCAAGAGACTCCTGCAATATTCTTAGATCCTAATTTAGGGGATAATGGTGCATTCCTTTCTCAAATATATTTATTGTTTTAGTTCAAAATTTTGAAGGCAAATTCTCGATTTTTATTGAAAATAGATCAACTTTTCGGGTCAGTAAAAGTTACTTGAGCTCTCGAAGAAAGGGGCCCAAAGTGACATTAGACTTGCGTCGCATTTGTAAAACGTCTTACCCTAATAGCCCGCATGAACTTTCTCATCGTGCAGGAACATTCGGCGGCGCGCACTGCCTATTTCAAGCCACTAGCCGAATGTTTGCACAACGCCCTCAAAGATGTTTTCCAGGACAAACCAAATGATCAGATCAAAATCATTGACGCTGGAGCTGGCACAGGACTCATAGGAGTTGAGCTTAAGAAACTCGGTTACACCGACCTATGTGCTCTGGATATCTCAAATGAGATGTTAGACGAAGCCAAGAAGAAAGAGATCTATACTGAATTCATCTGCACGTCTTTGAACGGGCAGCCGGTACCTCAGATTAAATCAGAGCAATTCGATGGTTTGATTTGTGGTGGGGCGCTCATTACAGGACGTATCGAGTCATCTGCTTTCGTGGAGATGATTAGAATGGTTCGAACTGGTAGGTCTTTAGTAATAGTTTACCGAGGCACAGATATATTTGACTTGCGCATGTCCACGGGGAGTCTGTTCTGAGGCTTCTTATCCATTTTATAATTGCATACTTGGTTGCCAAGCCTTTGAACTGGAGAGAGGCTAAAAGTGACCTTGTTATTATACAGACATTGCTTCTTTTCAAATGTAAATTATTTTTATTTTTCAGCCTCAATCCAAATCAAAGGCTTGGCAACCAAACGCACAACTTTAAAATGGGACTTGAGGCGCTAAAGAATCATTTGGTCGCGGTTCTAAAACATCTGTGGTTGCAGAAATTTGTTCACAATGGTTTGATTCTTTTCTGCAATGTAAAAAAAAAACAAAAAGAAACGACAACAACAACAAAACGGGCACTACCCTTTAAATATCATACTTTTATAAACCTTTGAGCAAATAATATGTTTTAACAAAAATAGAGATAACGGAAATTTAGAAAAGGAAAAACGTGTAAAAATCCTCTCACAAGTTTTTTTTTTTTGGTTGTTTGTTTTGTTTTTTGAAAACTCAAACCATGAGATAGATCATGAAAGCTGCCCGTGTAGATTGGTAATGAAGACTCATGCAATCCCCTTTATGGTGAATTACTTTAACATCTAGCATCTAACCCGAAAATATTTTTCTGGGGCAAAATCTTCTCTTTGCTAATTCGCTTGATAAATTTCTTGTTACATCAAGTACACACCATCTTACTGCTCTCTTCAACTTCTTGTTGGATGATGTTATAGCTTAATCAACTCTGTGAGTTAATGATCTAATGAAAACATGGACAAATAAGAAAAATGGATGGAAATTTCCCATGATAAAACCTTACAAGATGACTACATTCTGATGTTAACTTTTTTGCAGATGGCGTCCTCTGTTTCAATATTATGAAAGAGGAATTAGTGGAACACTATCAAGACATGATGACGGAACTGGAGAAAGCTGGGAAATGGATATGCTTGTCCAAAGAGACTTTACCTTTCTATGCCGCCGAGGACTTGCCCAACGAATGCTGGGGGTTCGTTTACAAAGTGTTGAAAAATTAACAAACATATACCAGGACAGTTAAGTCCAGCTCATCCAGGATCATACTGGAAATTATATCTTCTAACTGACTTATATTAAAATATCAGTCTTAATTTCTTAATTTCTGTTAATCCAAAGCAAGTATTTAAAATAAATCAAACTGCCTGACTAATATTGTATTGATGTTGTAATTTACGTTTTTCGCACGTGCCAGTACAGGGCGAGCCCTTGGCCATTTGGAATTTTATTTTACGGAATAAAAGAATGGGTTTTAGCTTAAAAGCCAGTCTACTTGCGTTTCGTTTCCTGGTATCTTTAATTTTTTCAATTTAGAAACTACTGATTCCTTCTTCTTGAATGCAAACTCAGCAATCAATACAGCTTTTAGGGCGGAAAAAATGAGTAACGACACTCTCGAGAAACATGCTCCTTGAATTTAGGGTTAGGGGGAGAAGAACCTGCTTTTCCTCTGAACAGGGGTCATAGAATTGGCTGAAATATTCAGCAAAAACTCAAAACCGGTTTTCGGGGCACAAACCTGACACAATTCTTGGTTTTCACGTGATGTCTACCATAAGAATCCAAAATATTAAAGGTCATTACGGTTAACCTCCGAAAGACGAAAGATCTCCCAAATATGAACCTATTGGAAAGGTCTCAGCGTCGTGGGTTCTCCAGTTTGAGAATAGAGTCATTTCTAGCTTCGTTTTTTCGTCGCATAACATTGAAATAGGGGCTCGGAAAGCTGATACGTTTCCAAAATATGACTTTATCGTGTGCAAATTTCAATTGTTCCCTTAGCATTAGGAAGATTTGACACCGAGTGGGGTTGGTGTTGTAAAGAAAGAAAAATCTAATGGAATAAATTGAAAAGAGCTCCCGTTCAAACTGCTGTAATTCTTGCATGGAAGACATGATTAAGGCACTTGTCAATGATAATACCATAACTTAACAACCTGTACATAAAGACTTGACGTTAAGAGACTTCGAATTCAGTAACAAAAAACAGCAGCGCAAAGAATCCCTCATTAAATAGCAATTCAACTGTGTGCGCGCGTTCAAGAAAATATCGTTGTTTGACGGCAAAGAAATGTACAAAGTTTTAAAAAGCACGTGCGGAGTTATTGTTCAGCATATTACGTCTTTTGTTTTGCCGTCTCCTCGTTACCGTCGCCGTCATGGTTTGCTTAAGGTCCCCAATGATCGCCAGCTACCGCAATGTGATCACACTTCACAACTCGAAAGTTTTGCGGGCAAACACGCTCGCAACACAAACAACGTATCAGATCATCTCTTGGGGCTTTGCAAAACAACAACGTGACATCACCAAGAATTGTGTCTTTTGCGGACGGAAACGGCGACGGCAAATCATTTAAATTTCCATTTGGAACTCAACTCTACTTATATACGTTATGCTAAAGTTGAGTTGTGGCGCTGAAAGAGACGGTTAACGCATGCAGCCATTTTTTCGAAATTCTAATTAGAAGTAGAAATTCATTTTTTAATCGACGTCTTCCTTGGTGTTGCCGTCCTGACTGCTTAGATTGCTATTAGAGACTTTAAGCAGTCAGGACTGCAACACCAAGGAAGACATCGATTAAAAAATGAGTTTCTACTTTTAGTTAGAATCATCGAAAATGGTTGCTTGTGTTTGCCGTCTCATAGGGCGGCAGACCTCAAACTCGACATAACACATAAAAGTAGCGTTGAGTTCCAAATGTAAATTAAAATAATTTGCCGCCGCGCTTTCGCTTCGCAGACGACGCAAATTTTGGGGATTTCACGTTGTTGTTTTGCAAAGGACGGCTAAGAAATGTACAAAGTTTTAAAACGCACGTACTGGGCTATTGTTTTGCCAATTAGGTCTATTGTTTTTCGACGTTCTCGTTGCCGTCGCCGTCGAGGTTTGCTAAATTCCCTAATTGTTTCAAGGCGGCAGGCAGCACCCTCGCGGCAATTCAGAGCCGGTCCATTCTTTTGTTATGCAAGTGACAGGGGAGAGAGAATCTTGCACCATAAGTAAGAAAGTCAAAAAGTTTAATTTTGCGATCACTTTGACCTTTCACTTTTCCTTGCAAATTGGTACAAGTCGTCTTCAAACAATAATGTGTCTTTTTGAAAAACAGGAAGAGCAATCAATGACGTTAGTGTGTTTTCGGTTCGATATTGTTGAGGAGTGCAAAAATAAAGGAGCGTTTTAAGATTTTACAGTGCGACGTGGACGAGATCATAGTCACCTTTGGCATAGATGCAGTCTCATATCGAAGCCGCAGAAAAGCAGGACTACCTCCTTACAATGCAAAACCACTCTTGTGTGACTTGTACACTTCCACACTTTATTGAAAGCAACAAACATCTCTCAGTGATACATGCTTCAGATTCTTGCGCACAAGAAGCCTTTGCTTTAAAGAAAACACTTTTACGATCTCCTGAAGCTATCAAATATTGACAATCGATGGAAGAAGTTTAAACTTCGTATTTATGCAGACTTGACCTTTAAAAGCCAAACATTCTACAGCAACGGTATCAATCTATGATGCTACAGGTATATCTTGTTTTGACGAGCACTTAGGGTGAGTCAAAATACAAACAACGAGTTATTTACCATTCAATTGCTTTATTTCATGAGTATTTCTTAAATCAGTAAAGGTTTCTTAAAACTTTTGACAATAAAAATCAACTGTAAAAACGACATTTCGACCACACTTCACGGTCATTTTCAAGTGAATGGCAAAACTGAAACAATGAATGCATAGATGCGTGTAAGAAGTATAAAAAATTAGGCACGTGTAAACGGACAATAAAAACTTACAAAGAGAATAAACGATTAAAAGCTAATTAAAAACCTTTGCACCCGTTGAGAGAAGGCTCAGTTCTTTACTAAAAAACATTTCGTAGACTAAACGGTCAAAATTGTTTGTGCACTTCTTTAACACGCTAAAACTATTGTAACATCTTTTTGAGCCAGAGAAACATGGTTCGTTATTAAAAGTTGTCACTCAAAATAGGAATGGGATGAACCGACAAACCAGAAAAGCACGGCAACAATATAACACTAGCTCCGCGCAATTTGGGAAACCGACCCGCGTAGAATACATGTTCCGCGACTGAATATATGTTTGAAAGAGCAAAATTCAAGTCTTTCAGATTTTCATGTAAGTGGTCGTCAAGGATCGGCGCTTCATTGTTGTTTAAAGGGAAGTATTAATCGCTCCATCTGATTTTCTTATACCAAGGACTGGTTTGTGAGGTCTGACTGGAATAAGCTTCCTTTATCAAATTTCAGTATCATTTACAATCTTTGATCTCCTGTAATATATGAGCTCAGCAAATACTCACCTATTGCAACATTGATTTGATGCGTGATTGAGTCTCTATGCAAGCGATTTCAGCCAGTGAGTGTAATTTCACAGGTTCTGGTCATATGATGAATTCATGGCCGGTTGAAACGTGTGATCTTTAAAAAATATTAAACGTAGCAACGACGTCAGCGTTTTCGAAAAGCTGCTATTTTCGATTTGGAATGTTGTAGATGGGGAATTCTACGGTAGAAATTAAAAATGATAATAAAAGTAAAATAGAATGAAAAAAAAGGCAAATGATAACCACAAAGAATAAAGGCGGCTCACGTTCACCAAGCTCAGGCTCACGTCCATCAGGCTCGGGCTCGGGTCCATCAGGTTTGTCTGTCTTGTAAATGCTATAGGTAGCCTCACTGCATCCAACTCCTTTCCAAAGCCCTTCCACTGATCTGGTTGTACCTTGAAAGTCGAAGACCAGTTCATATGGCACTTCCATTTTAGCTTCCTCTACAGTCGCTCTGGCAACTTGTGTGCAATGTGCGGGAACAACCAGATCGAACTCGTACGATTTCGTAATGGTTTTGTTGATACACTCTTGAAAAAATTGATTGTGCGAGAAGTCAAAAGAAAGTTGACAGCTAATTTCTCCAACGCCTGGAAAGCCAGCACTAAAATTCGATCCGATTTTGTAGTTAAAGTTGACAGTGTGTTTAGTGGAAACTGTTTTCCCTTTAGTTGCCATGAAAGTGAACTTCATCGTTTGTGCTACATCACCCTTGTTTTCCATTTCCATCCTCGAGACCACTTGTGGCGTCTTTGATATTAATCTTGCCTTATCCTTGATAAACTTCATATCGATTATCGTGACATTACCGTGTATAAGTTCAAAACAGTCGTCAAGTTCTTCCTCCGTCTGATTTCTCTCTTCACTTGAGCCAAAAGATGAGAGGAAAGCTAAAGAGGCGGCAGCTTTTCCTATTCTTTTTATGTTTTTGGCTAAATTTTCCGATATCTCTTGTTTTCCTCTTGAGATAAGACTTTTGTAGTGATGTTCCATGTTGCACTTTTGATAACCAGCAGGGCCAGCGTATTTTGCATTTTTCCAGAACTGTATTTTAATCCGTTTGCATTTTTCAAAGTTTACTCTATGTTTAACGGCACTTGTCAGCAACGACTTGATTTTTTCACAAGTCTTTTCCGATAAGAACCCCCTGCATATGTCTGTGAAGGAACTGAAGCGGTGTTCTGCGTCACTCACGGTATCTGTCTCCGACTCTTCTCGCTTGCGAAGTAATAATAATAATAATAATAATAATAATAATAAAATCTTTATTACCGTGTCAATGTATTTAGCTCATAGAGCTAATTGGGGACACCTACTTTTACTAAATTAATAAAAAAAACTATGTACAGTATCATAATAAGTAACAATACAGCCGATAAACTATGCATTAAAATTTTAAAATATTTAGAAAGTGCTTTAACACAACATTCTCCTTCATTTTTAGCGTACTCTTTCAATTTCTCCGCAGCGTCTTTTGGAAGTATATTCAAGGGTCCACCAAAGCTTGGCGTTGGCATTGCTGTTATTGGGAAGCAATCAGCTAGTGATACATCAGCAACAAGGTTGAAGCCTTTTCTTATGATAGCAAATGAGAGTAGAACCTCATTGGTCGTTAGGTGCAGATGAAATGAATATCAGTGAAACTTCAGCTGGCCTATATTATGATGAACTTTCTGTTACGGGTCACCAGGTATACAAGCCCGGACAGGTTTAAAAGCTCTTGGACGTGAGTTCTCAACATACATGCCTTAGGCTAAATCACTTGCAATGCAAGACCACCTTTAGAAAGTTTAGATTTCGCCTTTAAACAATCTATTAAGCAGTTTAGGCTTTGCAAGACAGAGCATGTTGAATTTTTAAGCGGAAGAAATATTTCTAGGAACACCAGGACGTCCTCGAAGAAAGTTTGGGCCATAAATCCGGACAGAAAATAAGAGGTTTCCATAAATTACAGTTAAGCAAGAGGCTGGCAGTTATTGAGTTCAGGCATGTGAACAACAAGGATTAATGTATCTCGGTGAAAAACAGAAAGACCAATGACGTCAGTGCTTTTTCGGTCCCACATTGTTGAGGACGGGAAGCTAAAACGCAAAAATAAAGGAGCGTTTTAGGATTTTACAGTGCGACGTGGACGAGATCATAGTCACCTTTGGCATAGATGCATTTTCGAATCGAAGCTTCAGAAAAGTAGGACTACCTCTTTACAATGCAAAACCACTCTTGTGTGACTTGTACACTTCCACAGTTTATTGAAAGCAACAAACATCTCTCAAAGATACATGTTTCAGACTTGTGCACAAGAAGCCTTTGTTTTAAATAAAACACTTTTACGGTCTCCTGAAGCTATTAGATATTGACAGTCGATGGAAGACAGGATGGGCGCTTCATTGTTGTTTAAAGGGAAGTATTAATCGGTCCATCTGATTTTCTTATAACAAGGACTGGTTAGTAAAGTCTGTCTGGAATAAGCTTCCTTGATCAAATTGCGGTATTAATTACAACCTTTCACCTCTTGTACTCACTTTTTGCAATATTGATTTGAAGTGTGACTGTGACTCTTTACAAGCAATTTCAGCCAATGTTCCGGTCATATGATAAATTCATGGCCGGTTCAAACGTGTGATCTTTAGAAAACATTAATCGTAGCAACGACGTCAGCGTTTTCGAAGAGCTGCTATTTTCTGTTCGGAATGATGTGAAAGGTAAGCTCCACCGTAGAACTGAGTTAAAAATAATAATAGTAGTAAAATAGATAGACAAAAATGCAAACGATAAAAAATAAAATGATTCGCCATTTAGGTCCTTCAGGTATCTCTTCAATGGTATAGGTAGCCTCGCTACATGCAATTCCTTTCCAAAGCCCTGTCACTGATCTCCTACTACCTTTAAAGTCGAAGACCAGTTCGTACGGAACTTTGAATTTAGATTAATATACGGTGGCTCTTGCAACCTGTGTGCAATGTGCGGGAACAAGCAGGTCGAATTCGTACGACTTCTTTATGGTTTTATTTATGCATTCTTGAAATGAGTGATCGTGTGAGAAGTCGAAAAAAAGTTGAAAGTTAATTTCGCCAATTCCTGGAAAGCCAGCTTTAAAAATCGCTCCGATTCCATAGTTAAAGTTGACAGTGTGTGTGGCTGAACCTGTTTTCCCTTCAGTTACCTCGAAGGAGAACTTCATTGTTTGAGCGACACCACTCTCGTTTTCCATTTTTCTCTCCGAGACCAATATTGGCCTCTTTGATATTATTTTTGCCTTATCCACGATGAACTTCATATCGATTATGTTGACATCACCTCGTATAAGTTCAAAAAGGCCGTTAAGTTCTCTCTCCTTCTGATTTGTCTCCTCTCTTGAGCCAAAAGACGAGAGGAAAGCTAAAGAGTCGGCCGCTTGTCCCATCATTTTTATGTTTTAGGCCAATTTTTCCGATATCTCTTGGTTTCCTCCTGAGGTAAGACTTTTGTAGTGATTTTCCATGTTGCAGTTTTGATTATCAGCCGCGCTGGCGTACTTTGCGCGTGTCCAAGGCAATTCAGCGCGTTTACCTTTTTTTTAATTTGCTGTATATTTACTGGCACTCGTCAACAACGCCTTGATGTTTTCACAAGTTGTTTCTGATAAGAATCCCTTGCATCTGTCTGTGAAGGAACTGAAGTGGTGTTCTGCGCCACTCACGCCATCTGTCTCCGACTCCGTCTCGCGGCCATAGTTCTCTTACACAACGTTTACCTTCATTTCTTACGTACTCTTTCAATTCCTCCACAGCGTCCTTTGGAAGTATATTCGGTTCATCAACACTTGGAGTTGGCATTGCTATTATTAGGAAACGATCAGCTAATGATACATCAGCAATAAGATTGAAGCCTTCTCGTAGATGACACGAGCATCAGCGAAACTTCAGCTGGCCTATGTTATGATGGACCTTATGTTGCGGGCCGCCAGGCATAAAAGCTTATTTACAGGTTTAAAAGCTCTTTGACGTGAATTCTCAACACGCATGCCTTTATAGCTAAGTCATTTACGATGCAAGACCGCGTTTCAGTTTAGATTTCACCTTTAGACATCATGTTAATCAGTGTGGGCGTTGCAGTATAGTGAGCACGTTAAACTTCTAGGCGGAAGAAGTATTTCCAGGAATAATAGGACTTATTACACGACTCAGGCAGTCAGAGGGCCAATAACTAAAATTAACCAATCAAAACGCTCTATTTCTGGTCCAATATATTCTAAGTATTGGACCGGGCACTGTCCAGAATGGTCCCGAATGATACCGCACTTGTGTCCCTTTGGACTTCAGTCGTATAATAAATCTCTTATTAACCAAGCTTGCTCGGGACCGTACTGGAAGAATATCGGCCCTCGGTCTTTTATGTAGGGACCTCGCTGCGCTCGGTCCGTACTGTCAAGACCTCGGGCCGACATTCTCCCAGTACGGCCCTCGCGCTTGGTTAATAAGATATATGTCCTCGAAGGAAGTTTGGGCATAAATCCGAGCGGAAAATAAGAGGTTCGGTAGCTTAAAGTACGGAGATTTTTTAAAATAACACATCGCCTGATAAATTTTAAACCGCAATAATTATCGGCAAGTGGTTGGCAGTTATTGCGTTCCGGAATGCGAAGAACAAGGATTTAATGTAAAACGGTAAAAAACAGGAAGAGCAATGACTTCATAGTATGTTTTTGGTCCAATCATGTTGAGGACGGGGAACCAGAACGCAAAAATAAAGGAGCCTTTTAAGATTTTACAGTGCGATTTGGACAAGATCATAGTTATCTTTAGCATAGATGCAGTCTCGAATCGAAGCTGCTGAAAAGCAGGACTACCTCTTTACAATGCAAAACCCACTCTTCTGTGACTTGTACACTTGCACGCTTTATTGAAAGCAACGAACATCTCTCAGTAATACATGTTTCAGATTCTTGTGCACAAGTAGCCTTTGTACGGTCTCCTGAAGCTATTGACCACTTTCATAAATGGCTGCCGGATTAATATTCTTTTGTTTATATTTAAATTAGCCCTACTGGCCTCGTTCTACAGTACAAAATTCAAAAGAATACATTATCTCAAGCGAGGCCAGTAGGGCTAATTTAAATTTAAACAAAAGAATATTTATACGGCAGCCATTTATGAAAGTGGTCTATTAGATATTGACAATCGATGGAAGGCGTTTAAGCTTCTTATTTATATACTTGACTTTTAAAAGCCAAACACTCTATAACAACGGTATCAATCCGTAATGCTACATGTATATCTTAGAAGATGGCTTGGTATGTAGTATCGCTAAGTAACTTCAAGAGTTAATTGAGCCGTATTTTGACGAGCACGTAGGGCGAGTCAAAGTACGAAGAACGAGTTACTTACAATTCAACTGCTTTATTTCATGCGCATTTCAGTAAGGGTTTTTGAAAATAAAAATCGACAGTAAAAACGACATTTCGACCACACTTCAGTCATTCAAGTGAATGGAAAAACTGAAACAATGAATACATAAATGCGAGTAAGAAGTATAAAAAATTACGCAGGTGTAAACGGACAATAAAAAGATACAAAGAGAATAAACGATTAAAAACTAATTAAAAACCTTTGCACACATGAAGAGAAGGCTCAGTTCTTGAATTAAAAACATTTCGTAGACTAAGCAGTCAAATCACAGGCGGCCCAAGCTCTCTTTGAGAACCACACAAGGAACACAATTTGCATATTTATAAGGATTTGTATGGGATTTTCTACAAGATATCCACAGAGATGGTTAAAAGTGAAAATATTAAATAAAAATGGCTTACCTTGTTCCATACGTGTGTTGTTTGCTCCTGGTTTCGTTATTTTACCGATTTCACTTGATTTAAGTGGTTTTTTTTTAATCCTGGTTTTCTACCACATAAAGAGAAGACAAGGCCAAACACTTTTGTCTGGACAGCCTGCCGAACGAAGTAAAAAATCCCAAGCTAAAATGTACTCACGGTCACAAATCCACCGCAGAATTCAAGGGCAAAGGTTGATCTTTCATTTCAATTTTCTAGCCACACAATCTCAGCCCGGCGATCGGCGCCAGGCGGTTCTTCGTGTCCTCAGTGAAACGCTAAAACGACGGTAGACGTCAGCGTACATTTGAAGCACGACACAACGACCGTTGAAATCGGCCTGGTAACCTCGTCATGTTGACAAACCAAGACTCGCGGGGCTACTAGACCTCAACTTGTCAACAAGACTTCTTGTACAACCCGGGGTCCCCTCAGGTCGGACCTACAATGTACCATTGTCTCAAGCACCCAATCAAAACCACGCAGTATCTTGGTTACATGTGCGAAATTTTTGCAAAACTCGGAGGAAACCCAGGAAGAAATGTAGCCGTTCAACTTGTTGTTTCTTTTCAATCATGCAAGTATTTGAATTGGTTTACGTTCGGGGACCAGAGTCAAATAGTGGACTTTGCGTTTGAAGGTCACAATTTATTGATTACTGGCCAGGCTGGCGTTGGTAAAAGCGAGGTCGTAAAAGTATTTATTGGAAAGGCGAAACGTGCTGGAAAGAAGATCGGTGTGATATGTTCGAGCGGCATTGCTTGTCAAGTGTATGATCGCGGCGTTGCGTCCACTGTTCATTCGTTTTATGGCTTATCCACGGCAGAATTACCTTGGCGACAATTGATTGATCGCTCGGCTGAAAATTCCGTAGTTCGAGACCGAGTCAAAGGCCTCGACATAATTGTGTGGGACGAGGCCAGTATGTCATCCCAGAGGATGTTGTTGACAAGTTGAGGTCTAGTAGCCCCGAGAGTCTTGGTTTGCCAACATGACGAGGTTACCAGGCCGATTTCAACGGTCGTTGTGTCGTGCTTCAAATGTACGCGGACGTCTACCATCGTTTAAGCGTTTCACTGAGGGCACGAAGAGCCGCCTGGCGCCGATCGCCGGGCTGAGATTGTGTGGCTAGAAAATTGAAATGAAAGATCAACCTTTGCCCTTGAATTCTGCGGTGGATTTGTGACCGTGAGTACATTTTAGCTTGGGATTTTTTACTTCGTTCGGCAGGCTGTCCGGACAAAAGTGTTTGGCCTTGTCTTCCCTTTGTGTGGTAGAAAACCAGGATAAAAAAAACCGCTTAAATCAAGTGAAATCGGTAAAATAACGAAACCAGGAGCAAACAACACACGTATGGAACAAGGTAAGCCATTTTTATTTAATATTTTCAATTTTATCCATCTCTGTGGATATCTTGGAGAAAATCCATACAAATCCTTATAAATATGCAAATTGTGTTCCTTGTGTGGTTCTCAAAGAGAGCTTGGGCCGCCTGTGGTCAAATTTGTTCGAACAATTCTTTAAAACGCTAAAATTCTTCGCAAGACCTTTTTGAGCCAAGGAAACATGGTTCATTATTAAAAGTATAGTCATTTAAAATACGAACACGATGAACTGACAAACCAGAACTGAGTACGGCCGATAAATAATAACACCAGATCCGCGCAATTTGTGAAACCGACCCGCGTTGAATATATGTTCCGAAACCGAATTTATGTCTAGAAAAGCAAACTTTAGGTCTTTCAGATGTTCTTTTGAGTGTTCGTCAAGGATAGGCGCTTCATTGTAGTTTAAAGGGAAGTATTAATCGGTCCATCTGATTTTCTTATACCAAGGATTGGTTCGTAAAGTCTGACTGGAATAAGCTTCCTTCATCAAATTTCAGTATTATCTACAATCTTTCATCTCCTGTAATATATGAGCTCAACAAATATTCGCTTTTTGCAATATTGATTTGCTGCGTGACTGTGTCTCTATGCAAGCGATTTCAGCCCCAAGTGAGTGTAATATCACAGTTTCCGGTCATATGATGAATTCATAGCCAGTTGAAACGTGTGATCTTCAAAAATATTAAGCGTAGCAACGAAGTCAGCGTTTTCGAAGAGCTGCTGTTTCCGCGGTTTGGAATGTTGTAGATGGAGAGCTCCACTTTAGAAATTAAAAATGACGATTAAAGCAAAATAGAATGAAAAAAAACAAAAAACAAATGATAATCACAAATAATAAAGGAAAATTAATGGGTTGCCATTCATCTTGTTTAGGTCCGTCATGCTCCTGTCTCTTCAATAGGTAGCCTTGCTACATCCAACTCCTTTCCAAAGCCCTGTCACTGATCTGATTACGCCGTTAAAGTCGAAGATCAGCTCAAACGGAACTTCGAGTTTAGCTTCCTGTACGCTCGCTCTTAGTTAATTTCGCCAATTCCTGGAAATCCCGGCCAACACTAAAAGTCGCTCCGATTCCGCAAGTTAAAGTTAGCAGAGTGCGTGATGGAATCCGTTTTACCTTCAGTTGCCACGAAGTTGAACTTCATAATTTGTACCACACCACCCCTGTTTCCCATTGTTTTCTCCGAGACCACTAGCTAATGGCCTCTTTGATATCATTTTCGCCTCATCCACGTTGAACCTCATATCGATTAACTTGACATCACCGTGTATTAGTTCAAAAAGGTCGTTAAGTTTTCTCTCCTTCTGATATCTCTCCTCTCTTGAGCCAAAAGACGGATGAGAGAAAAGCTAGACAGGCGGCAGCTTGTCCCATCATTTTTATGTTTTTGGCTAAATTTTCTGACATCTCTTGGTTTCCTTCTGAGATAAGCCTTTTATAGTGATGTTCCATTTTGTAGTGATGTTCCTGTGCAGGAAGGACTGGAAAATAAAGGAGATAGATCTACGTAGCAACGAGTACGTATGTTTATGGGCAAAGGTATCTACGACCAATCAAGAACATTTTGTTGCTTCGGTTTATCCACCGACCTTTGATTACCATGAAACTGCTTTCACTGACTTCTTAGTTAATTCTTGCGAAAGCACATTCTCGCCACCTCACCGAATGCGAGGTTAATTATTGCTGGTGACATCAATAAACTTGATTTGAAATCTCTTACACAACAGTGGTCTTTCGCAACTTGTGAAGACTCCAACAAGGAACGACAGTATTTTGGATGTGTTTTTGACAAATACACCAAATATATTTGGGGGAGTATGTACTTCGAAAAGTCTGACTAAATATGACCATTCCAGGGTATTCATTTTCTCCAGGGTACGGAATCCCCCAGTGAGATCTACCGTTGAAATTATTGACGCCCGAAATCATCGCAAGAACTTAATGTTACAGAAACTGCAGGCTATTGATTGGTCTCCTGTCCTTGCCGAAAATGATATCAACATCGCTACTGACAAGTTTTATTGTATCGTCCATGAAGAGTTCAAGAATAGCTTTCCCTCTATACGGGTGAGAATGTCATCTAAAGACCCTTCCTTCATATCACCTTTAATTATGTTAAAACATCTTCTGTCTAAAAGGGATAGGCTTCTGAGGAAAGGGATGGCACCGGAGGCTGGTCTCTTGCAACCGAGAATTACCCAGCTTATTAAAGAGAATCAGTTGAATCTGATTAACGTGAACAAGCAAAAACACGATATGGGCAGCAAATCTTGGTGGAAAGTGATTGATAAATTAACTGGACGTGTTGGACCAAGTATGAATCTTTCATCTTTATTCAGTGTGAATGATATTAGCACTCACTTTCAATCAATCAATACAGACATAAATTATGCCGAACCTGCCCTACTGGAGATTGTGCCAGAGCTTCATAAAGTTCCTGTGATTTATGAAATATCGGTCATCAAGGCATTGACGCATGTGAAAAGGACTGCCACTGGCCCAGATGACCTGCCTTTTTGGTTTTGGAAGGAGTATGCCCTGGAACTGACACCTGTGATAACACATATTTTGATTGTTTCCTTAGTCTCCCAGCAAGTCCCTAAGATTTGGAAGACTGCAAATGTGCGACGTATTCCTAAGGAGACCAATATTTCTGCTTTGGACCAGCTTAGACCGATATCAGTCACTGACATTATAATGAGACTTTTTGAACAAATGAAAGGTTAATCCTTGATTTCGAATTGAAGAAACCTGTTTCCGGCTTTATTCATTCAAATCAGTTTGCCTATAAGAAGGATTGTGGTACTGAGAGTGTCCTATAATATATTAATCAGCACTTTTGGATGAGATGACTTGATAGCCATTCTAACTTTGTTAGAGTTCTGTCTTTTGACTTCTCGAAAGCCTTTGAATCAGTTTCCCACAGAATATCCTTAGAGTGTGTAAAAGAAATGGTTATAGTGTACCTGATCTTGATTACCTCTCCAACTGTCTCATTATGTCACATTTTACTTTCTGTTTTAGAGTTTGGGGTGTTGCTGCTTACACCAAGTACCTTATCCAGATTGATAGGCTACTAAAAAGGGCCTTTCGATTTGGGTATATTCAACACGAGTCATCGATTGGACAGGTTATTATAGACAGGGATGTAAGGCTCTGGAAAAACAGTATGGGTACTTCTTCGCATCCCTTGCAGGATCTTCTCCCCCCCACTTAAGAACAGGACTCTACGCGGTAGGTCGCATCCTTAACTCTTAAGCGGAAGCAATATTTCTAGGAATAACAGGGCTTCCTCAAAGAAAGTTTGGGCCATAAATTCGAGCGGAAAATAAGGGGTTTGGTAACTTACAATGCGGAACGAGAAACAAGGTTAGTAAAATATTTACTAAATCTGAGGGTTCAAATAAAAGGGGAAAATTTGAATTCAAACAAACTTTTGAATTTAGTGGACCTCAACCTCGTTCTTAGGGCCTTCTCTAATTAAAGCCCACGTACTATAATTAGGAGATATAGCGATACGGCCGTAATTTCAAAGAGAACAAGTCAAAACCAACTGAAGGAGGACAAAATTTTGTTTTTGAGTAAAAGGAACACTTTTCAAAGATTACAAGAATTTCCGTAACCGAGGACAGCTCACAATAATCATTCACATCCAAAACGAATATCATCTAGCTATAACAGTCTGTATCACATCTTGTTTATAAGCATCCCAGTTGATTCTTTCTTGGAGATTTCTTTGCAGCGTCTCTCTTGAAGGGTAAGACCGCACCTTAAAAGTAAGCGGGGTATGTTTTAGTCTTATTAGCGTAAAATATTAAATCTGTTCAACTCATTTCATTTCACGACCCCTCAAGCATGCAATGCTTCATTAACATCGCGTTCAAATAAAGTGTCTTACAGCAGCCACAACTGTAGAGTTTTCTATCTTTTTTATCATAGAGTCGAAACGTGATTCAGGATAGCACCAATTTTTCTATGATATACTCTGTATTTATTTTCAGAAAACCCCCGCCATCTCTTCAACCAAACAATCACGATTCAGTGTTTCGTGCCACTTGGGCTTAAAACCGTTTCACTCTCAAGATCTGATTGATGATGATAATTCTTCCCTCTAGCTGCTACACATTTTCTTGTAATTTACTTTTGAGAATTTGGTGTTCGATCAAGATAACGACTTCTCCCTGATAACTTTGATTATTCTCATTACTTGTTTGCTGGGAGGAGTTACATGTCAATCACTTTTGGGAGTGAAATGTCACGTTTACTATGGGTTTTGTATTATGAGACTCAACGTTCGATACTTCACCAATCAAAGCTTCAACTGAACTGATAAATAAATTAAATAGAAAATGCTTTGAATATAGAGATAAAATAGTACTTTATAATTACATTATGTCTGATCCATTTTTTGGTTAGCTCGCTTGCTTGGCTTATGAAGAATTTCTTAGAAATCATAACGCATTCAGCTCCTCGACTGACCTGAAATCAAGGACAGAAAGTGTTACCTAGAATTTCCTGTTCGAGTTCACAGAATGAAAACTAAGAAGTGCGTTTATTGTTCCATTCCGGTTTTAAACCCTGTGCTTGGAAAGCCTTATAGGGGGTATATCCATGAGGTAGACGAGAAACTATTAGTGCCATGAACGAAAAAAAAGGAGTTGAGTTGAGGAATATTTATAACCATGATAGACATCACTACTCAGTCACAGTGATAAACAAGACTTATAAAACTTAAGCATTACTGCAAAGGTCTGGCTACAGCGGGTAATAGGTCGTTTCGACAATTCCTAATGATACGTGGACTGTTTCCAAAACAAATCGCTGCGGCTCATTTCCTGCCTGCCATTACCGCACCATTATTCTAAACTATTGGAATTTTTTTTTTGTCTTGCTTCGAGAACAAAGTTCTTTTGTGGAGAGAGGATTTTGATTAGAAATCTCAGCAGAGAATGTCATCCACAAGACACTAATTCTATTACTCTGCCTGTGAGAATGAAGAAATCTAAGAGAAGAACTAACTCCACTGTAGAATCGGGGGGGGGGGGGATGGGGTGGGAGGAATCCCTGCCAGATTTTAGTTTGCTGTTTGTTTGTTCAGTTTTTTTCTGACAGAGACCGTATTTCCTCGAAGAGGAAGAGCCCACGCTCTAATAAGCGCCCTTCTCTGGATAAGTGCCTGCTCATCTTCCAGGCCATAATGTCCAGCAAGTACCCCTCTCGAATGGAAACCCCCCTTCTCTCACTTTCTTAAAATACTAGAGATACAACGGTTTCTATTTATAGCATTTTAAGCTTCAACTACGGCGGAAACAGCACGGGATAATAGTTTCTTTTCCATTCTAGTTATTTCTATCTCCATGTGCTTAAGTGGGTTATCTAATCTTTTTCCACTTTTGTCCTACTACTGTGCCGAATGAATAAGCTCCCCCCCCCCTTGATTAATTGCCCACCTTCCAATAAGTGCCACTCCTTTCAGCTGAAATTTTAAATGGGGGCCTGAGCACTTATTCGAGGATATACGGTAAGTCAATTACTATAAGCCATTTCAAAGCTACTCACAAGGCTGACACTGGCTTGCTGAAGAAGTTGGAAATCTTCATCAAAATTAGGAAGCGTTGACAAACCCTTGAAAATGGCAACACGAACAAACACAAATAGTGACTTTTTTTAGTGGAATGAGGAGCACAATGTAGAAGTGAGCAATGAAAAACACTGGAACTCACGACCGACTGTTGTTTACAATAGAGAAAGATAAGCTCTTCTCTCTAATACTGAGATATCTCGCATATGATGAATGTGATATCTCAAGTCACATAACTAAGTTAAGAGTGAGTGTGATTGGTGTTACTATGGCAATAAGGCACAACACTTATCTACAAGCATATAAGATAAATGGAGTAGAACTTGTTAAAACATTGAATGCAAGGAGTCGCAAAACCTGCTAGCTATAAAGAAGAAGCATGGGTTGAGTTGAACTGGCTCGGAAGTATATATAGAGAAATAAATCCGATTGAGAGGCAGATGGGGGACAAACACGTCTGTCTTTCCTTTTTCAAGTTCAGGTGGCGAAACCAC
Source organism: Stylophora pistillata (assembly GCF_964205215.1). Classification (NCBI taxonomy): domain Eukaryota; kingdom Metazoa; phylum Cnidaria; class Anthozoa; order Scleractinia; family Pocilloporidae; genus Stylophora; species Stylophora pistillata. Next base: position 26,102,959 of record NC_142527.1, on the reverse strand, counting down.
AGGGTTATGCACCACAAAATAAGAGGTCAGACTGCGTGAACTAAGCCATCCATCGAAGTACTTTCCCGACGCGATCACTATCGTCTATGACTATCGAGGTAAATTTCGCACATGAAGAATTAGGTGGGCTCGTAGAGCGCCTGGCGAGATGAAAGTGTATAATTATTATGTAGCTCCGTATGACAGGCACAAATTTCCCGAAAGAGGAGAAGACTTATATAGGAAGGAATCAACGGTCGGCAGTTTGGAAACTACAGTACTCACAAATACACTCCTGGGATGAAGGAGACCCAACTGCACAAAAGCTGTTTGTTTTCTCAGTTGATTGTGATTGGTGGACAGAACTTCAGTGACGGGGAACTGTTGGTGTATAAAAGAAGTGTGAAACAAAAATGTCATAAACTAGATAACCGACGTATCAGCCTTAAATTTCATAAAAAAATATACTAACTAGAGCTTGGAGATGGAAATTTTTCTGACTCTAATTTCTGTCTTAATCTGCACGAATCATTTCAAAAAACGTGCGCAGAAGGGGTTATTTTTAGAAAGGCTGTTTTGCTGCGTGGAGGGATCAAAAACGGAAATGTATACCGACAGCGACGTCACAGAGGTGGCACAAAATTCAGATGTAATGATCATTTTTTGGGTTTGTATCACTGGTTATTACGCATGCTCCCAATAAAGGTAGTACGTGGGACAGTGTATGGCTTGTTGAATTTGTTTTAGCGATCCATTGCGGATTGTGCGATGCATATACAATATTCGGAAATTGCTTTGTTTGGTAATAAAAGAGGAAACACAATTATTTATGAAAGTCTTTTCCTACCACAGGCGGAAGGGATTTTGTGCGACGTTCTTCCACGTGGTATCTTGAGTAAGCTGGCGGTAAGGAAAAACAAACAATCACTACACCAAAGATCCATTTTGCTTTAAGCTCATCAACCCTCACCACATCGATGCTGGTCTTTGATTGGGATTTTACTAATAAAACACTGAAGATTTACGTAGAAGCTTTCTCTAAGTGAACATACACTTTTCTTAAGCAGAAACCACCCAAATCCCTGTGCAATTATCTTATGATTAATGAAATGAGAAGTAGGCATAAACATGGTCCAAGAGGAGATTGAGAACGTGGAAAGGAGCAAAAAGACACTACTGCAGGGGATGGGGGAAGCCTGGAGACAGAAAGGTAACAGCCTGAAGATGGAGAGGAAGTGTATTGGCGACATAGAAGGAGCAGTCTAGACACATAGAAGGTACATCCTGGAGACAGAAGGAGAAGCCTGGAGACAGAGAGCAGGCAGCACTATCCTTCACTAAGAAGAAAAGGGAACAATGATGATGACGATACGAGGAAGCATGAAATTTTGGTTCCTATCTCTAGCCGGTCCACCCACCTAATTTGTTCATGTTCTTTGGCGTCCGTTTTAATCTGGAAGCGGAGTAATTGGTTTTCCTGTGACGTTCTTCTGTTAAATGCGCCAATTTTTCTGCTGCGGTTATATCTTCGCTGTATCGATAGTGCTTTTTTCCACACAACTTTGGTTTAGATATTTCAAGTCTCAGAAGAACCTGGCATACTCCCTACAAAAAAAAAAAAAGAGTAATTTTAACTACCTAACCTCCACTTCCAGAGGCAAGGGAACATTTTGCAACCAAGAGGGGGGGGGGGGGGAAGGGCTGGTGGGATAGGGCTCATCGTACACCATGCCAAATGTACATTCCTACATAAATTTACCAAAATGTCGCTCAATTAGTTCTTTGGCGCATAGGAAATTCTCTGCAACTTTAGACGTGTCCATCATATCCTTCCCCCCAACCCCAGTTCCGCACATCTCATGATATGTAGGGCTTCGCCGCATAAGCTTCAGGTCTTTGTGAGAGGATATCGATGCCGGTAGCAATCGACCATCAACAGGTAAATAGGAAAACATCTACCATGAAGAGTGAAAAAACTCTCAGTGGTATATATAAGCCGAAGACATGAATGGGGCAAAATGTCCTAGATGTCTTCGATCAGTGACGTATAATCATGGTTGTAAATTTACGGTTAGTTATGGTATAGGTGGTTCACTTGATCTGTCTGTCTCGGCAGGAGGAAAAGGATCCCGGCCGTGTAAAATTTTGTAAAAGAAGGTCATGATACGATACCTCTCTCGATGACTCACCGAGACAATGACGTACAACCAGTCGGATTTGTTACTGTCTTTTACAATCACTGTTCCTCTTCTTTTATGAAACAAAAAACGTCGGTAAGTTGATAATAAAGGAAAAATACACGACGCACACACGAAAGAACAAAAGTAACGGGGAAGAATGGGATCAAAAATTGTATTAGTGCAAAAGAAGTTGATAAAAATGGGTCAACTAAAGCTTAAATGCGGCATAAAGAAATGAAAATGTAGTCAAGCTATGTAGCAATTACTGAAACGGTCAGTTTTATCGATCAGTTGACAAAGCGAGCTCTCCATCAAACTGTGACTGATTTATCAAAGAAGCAGGCAAGTAAGCAGGCAGGCAGTGGAATGAGTAATCAGACAGTCAGTCAGTCAGTCCGTCAGTCCGTCTGCTGATCCGTCTGTTCATTGCTCGGTCTGACATTTGCTTAGTCTGTGAGTCAGCACGTGTATGAATGAGTTAATAGGTCAATTGATCTAATCCAGTCAGTAGGTCAGATCAGTTATTTAAATGGTCATCTAGTCGCTTCGTTGATCAGTCGTAGTGTCAGTAAGTGAGTCATGCAAGTAATCCATCAGTCAGCGGTCTGCCAATCCAGTTCAAGCGTTGGTTTCAATCATTCAGTCATTTAGTCAATTAGTTAGGCCGGCCAGTCCGTTCTTTGGGACGTCAGTCAGTAATTCAGTGAGCAAATAAGTGAGTGAGTGAGTGAGCGAGCGACAGAATGACTCGGTTAACTCATATCAGTTATTCAGTCAGCCAGCCAGTTAGAAAGCTGGCTTATGCCGTGTGAATTGTAATCAAAATGTGTAAAAAGTAAGGACTTATAACCTTAGAAAGTTTCTCATCAGTAACTATAGACAGTTTGCGTAGCTTACCTGAAGTAATGAAAAAGGCAGTTTTCTGGGTGTGCAAGTAGTAGATCAACCGGCCAGTCAGCTAGAAAGTCTAGATTTCTGAAAAGTCGACATTGAGATTGAATACGTGTTTTGAAATGTGCAAAGAGCATACTCACTTCACCACTACATGAGCTTGTCAACCTCTCTGTTTAAAGTGGAAAATATCCTTCCAAGCTAAAACATGCAAAAGTTATCCCGGTATACAAGGGCGATGATGAGACCGACCCTAGCAACTACCGTCCTATTTCACTACTCTCCGTCTTCAATAAAATCTTTGAAAAAATTATGAACAACCATTGAAATCATACATCGTATATAATGAAGTATTATTTGAAGCCCAGTATGGCTTCAGAGAGAAATTTTCTACTCAGCATGCAATTTTGGACATAGTGAATACACTACAAACTAATATGGACAAGAAAATGTTCACATGTGGTATTTTTCTCGATTTTAAAAAAGCGTTTGATACTGTCAATCACACTATTCTACTTGATAAATTGCACCATTATAGGATAAGAGGTATTGTACATGAGTGGTTCTCGTCGTACTTAACTAATCGAACGCAAACAACGCATATTGATAATGAACATATTTCATCTAAGAAAAACTCGGTAACTGGAGTTCCACAAGGATCTGTGTTAGGCCCCTTACTTTTCTTGATTTATATCAATGACAGTCATTTTTGTAGCAATAAACTTGGCTTTTATCTGTTTGCTGATGAAACAAACCTGTTATATGCTGACAAGGACTTGAAATCCCTGGAAACCGTAGTTAATAATGAGCTGAAAAATGTCTGTGATTGGCTTAATGCTAATAAACTAACCATTAACGTGAAGAAATCAAATTTTGTCGTTTTTAGGCCAGCACAAAAAAGAATTAATTATCAGCTATGTATCAGAATTCCGGATAACAACAACAATGGATTCACACTTCTTGAATGCAAAGATTATGTAAAATTTTTGGGTATACTAATTGACAAGAACTTAACCTGGAGGTCTCATATTGATCATAATGCTTCGAAGATTAGCAAAATAGTCGGTATAATCGCTAGGCTTAGACATCATGTACCTTTAAATACCCTTCTTCAAATTTACCGTTCGCTGATTTTTCCCTACACGCTCTACGGTATAGCTGCTTGGGGCCAGGCAGCTAAGAGTGATTTTAAAAAGATTCTCACCTTACAAAAGCGTGCACTCCGATTGATTTTCTTCTCCAGCAAAATATCTTATGCTATCCCTCTTTTTATAACTTCGAATATCCTACCCATTAATATGCTCTATTTTGAAACCATTTCTGCCATAATGCATGACGTTTCTACTAGCTCTACACCTAGGAATATTCGCGAACTTTTTATTAATTCATCTGACGTCCATACATATAACACGCGTTTTTCTTCCACAGAAAATTTTTATGTACAGAAATCTAGATTGCATGTGAAATTTAAGTCTTTCTCTGCGCTTGGTACGAGGTTATGGAACTCTCTAAACCCTGACTTGCGTAAGCTCAGGAAAAGAGCTTTTAAAAGGAAAATTCATAAGGTACTTTTGACTATACTTGGGGTTGAGGACTATTATGTTGACGCCCATTCACTAATATTGAAAATCAATACCAATGATTATCGAAAATTATAACTGTAGTACTTCGCTCACATCCGTATATCACAATTCTCTCCTCTCTACTTTCCAGTCTGCTCTGCCTGTATTTGATTATTATGTCTTGTTTTAACTCACTAGTAATTTTATTGTATTTAATTTGTATGACAACTGTACGTATTTTTTAGCTTCTAATGTAGTAAACTAATGCATGGCTTATAACCCCAGTAATATTGTAGTAATGAAATCTCTTTATTTTATTGTAAAATCTCTTTAGTTTATTGTGGTAATCAAACTTCTTTAGCTTGCAATGTGTAGTATTTACTTATTTATTTCTAATACCCGCCAAGACTAGCTAATGCTATATGCGGGTTGTGTAGATTTGCTTGTAATGTTCTGTAAAATAATAATAAACAACAACAACAACAACAACAACATACTGTGAATATTTTCAGAACTGCACGTTTAACAAGCGGTATGTTAAGAGTTTTACGCCAAAATGAACTACATAACAAAAAGTTCCATTTTGTGCATGATAGATGCCCAGTTTGAATATGAGGGAGACATCTCCAAGCGCTTTCATTAGAGTTTCCGCCATAAGGCATTGTTCCGCCGACGAATGCACCTTAACCCTTCACACGTAACACCAGCGTGCATATTCTCAATACTTTTCCCCATAGTTAGTGGAGGGGACTGGTTAGGAAACGCGGTAAACTTCAAAGGGCCGGCCAAAGGCTGACAACGAGAAATTGTTGAACAATCAAGAACTTATTTAGCTGGTGATCATCTCGTTTATTCTCCTGACCTTAATGTGTGATTCAGAGGTGACGTTGTAAGGAGAAATTAGATGCTAATCACTTTTTGGGGTTAAGGGTTAAGAAGAAAAGGAAACAAAGGTGTTGAGATCACAAGTCCCAGTAAATTCAAGAGGGGGAAGAATCATTGCGAAAAAGAATGCAAAAGAATGAAAGAGAAGTTCCAGGAAGAGAATGAAAAATGGAACAAGCCAGCTGGAATGCTGGAATGCAAACGAATAAAATAGAAATCCTGGGAAGAAAATGAAAAAATTGGAACAAGCAAGCCGATCGAGGAAAATGAGAAATGATGGTCTACAGCACGGAAAATATTTTCGTACCTGCAAAATTTGAGATGTGCAGGCTCCTCTCCTGATTTAGTCTGACCCATAAATATTCTCTTATAATCCTACAAGAAACAACGAAAACCAAATCTTTTTCCCACCAGTGACTTTGTCAAGTAAATGAGGATTTTTTTTTCCTCTGTAACTGTGATCAGTGTAATCAGTAAGACTGTACCTCCTTTTCTATTACTAATAGCTGAACAGGATCGTTGCTGACCACAGATGCTGTCCTGCGGACGTTGTTCATAATGGCAGTCTCCTAAACAAAAGTTCAAAAGTTCAAAAGTTACTGTACGATAAAAGACTTTATCGATCGTACAGTAAGTCTATGGAACAGTTTAGATAATACCCTCGAACTCTGTAATTCTTCTCGTGATTTTAAGCGTAAACTTAGAGCCAAATTACTTGCTGCTTTCCTTTCTCATCGCTCTTAGTTGTAACTTTGGCAAACATTTATCAACATTTTAGCTTCCTTAATTTTTCTATTATACTTTTTAGTACTGTAATTTTGTAATTTTTAGATCATTGTCACCGAAAAACCCTCTTTAGGGAGTGTCAATAAAGTTTGTACTGTATTGTATTGAAAATGGTCTTTTTAAAAGATCTTTAATGTTGGTGTTCGTTAGGGGAGGGGGGTAGACTTTAAAGTATTCATGAGGCAAGGGTGATGATGGTGCGAGGAGACTACAGAAAGTCGCTAGGAAACTATCTTATGAGCCTCCTGTATAATGACACCAACACTTTTTTCACTAACATCTGCTCTAGCCTCTCTTCTTCATGGCAATAAGAGAATACTTTGGTTGATGGCCGAAACGGTTTCAGTTCGTAGAGCAGTCGCGAATCGCTTCAGTTTGCAGTGCAGTTGAAGTTGCCGTTTCTTGGACAATTAGATAAACCGAATTCTATGCTTACTCCAAAACTGGATCCTCTCTTCAGGGTTGCCAGAGACGTAAATGGCGAGTCCTTTGTTGGATCATTTTCGGATAGCACTGTTACTAAATTGTGATACGGAAATTAAAAAAACACAAGTAAACAGCAGGATCTCACTGCTGGAGAACAAAGATTTACAAAATCTAAGTTTGATTTAGGGTCAGAATTGAAACTTTTCCCCATGATTCGAGCACGAGTAAGCGCATAACTCGAACTGAATCAAGAGGAGAGAATTGTTAAGAGTCGAACACCCAAGGGAGCAAAAGTGGCAAACCCGGAAAAACACTCTTCATCTTGCCCTACGTATCTCTTCTTAACCGATGATTCCACCCCCGCATATGTCCTTTCTCGCTTACCTTTCCACCACGCGTTTCCTCTTTTACGACCCCCTTCTTGTGTTTCAGGACCAGGCTTCACCCGGGCCGTGCGCCATGACCCCGTGCCAAATATCTCCCCCACAGTTAATAAGTAAATATAACTCACGTATCTTCTCCCCTACTTGTGTCATGTCAACTCATGTCATATTGATTACTCAACGAGCTCGACAAGCTACCATCAAAGCCTTTTATTTTAAGGAACCTGGAATTTTCCCTCACTGTTTGGGCCAATAATGCAACGGATAAAATTATCTTAATTAAGGTTGAAAAGCGAGAAGTAGGTATGAGATGTGGTAGGCATGGTGGCAGTCTAAGGAGTGTCAATTGAAAATTGTGAGAGGTTAACCGTCAGAATGAGCTGGGTGTGCTGACTCTGTAGAGCGTTACGTAGATTTACATGATCCGTTACTTACCCGTTCCATTAATGATAAAATAAAAGTTCTCGGCCAAGTGATCTTGTTTTATTATAACTTTATTCGGAGGTAGGCTAGAAAAAAAGCAAACAGACAAAAACCAAAATTTGAAGAAAACTTGTCCTGTTAAGCATGCCCGCCATCCCCTGCCTTGTTGGCTGAAGCTTATGCGCTCCTCCTCAGCGTTCCCACTCAAAATAATTGGCTGCACGCAGCCTCGTTCCCAGGGCCTCCCGCAGGGCCTTTTCCCACCCCACCCCCAACTAAGGGAAAAGGCCATGGGAACGAGGTTAGGCTGCACGCCCCCTGTCTGTTAACTAATCAAAACACAGGATCCATTGCATTAAGAAAAGAAAAGAAAAACATTATATGATTGTTATACCTCTGCAACCAGGCAACTTTACACACGTCTTGTTGCATATGGAGAGGGAGCTCAGAGAACGATTCCAAGGTTTGAAGAGCGTACAACACCTGTTGGAACCAAAAGAGACAACGTGAACAAACGAGGTGTGACCTAACTGGAGATTACCTTAGAAGTAAAGGCGTATTTTTGATATTCAGTGTTGCCTGCTTGTAAGCGATAGTTGGCTTGCGCGAAACACCAGAAACACCGTTTTTCCTCTCCTCCCCCTCCCCATCGCTTTGTCGCTCGTTCCAGATTTTCCGCCCGTCCAATATGGCGTCGGAATATATTCGCCGCGCTGAATCTCGCACATTCCAACTACTGCCTACAAGCAGGCTAAATTCAGCGTAAAGTTAATTAATTGTAGCATACACGGGTTACCCAACAGCTCTCTATTAAAGGACCCAATTTTTTTTAAGGCGGCCAAAGACATTCTCGAGGCAAAAATTGTCCCCTGCGTGTGTCGTTGTCCATCCAGACAATATTTTTGATATCCCCTTTAATAGTTAGTGTCCCCCCTCAGTCCACTGCTCGAATAACAGCGATCTAATCCAATTTACAGTTAGATAAAGGCTACTCACGGTTTGAAGTTGGTCGCTTGTGCGCATATCTGGCCTAGTGGTTAATAGCTGTTTGACTTCCTTGCTAATCTTTACCTGTCGATAAAACCAGAAAAGAAAAATGTAAAATGGCCTATTAAAGGGTGGCACTATTTCTGAACAAAAGCGAATCTTCATTTACAGAACCCCGTGTTGGGGACATAAAAAAGTGTTCCCTGAATAGAAAATTACTTTCTAATAATATAAGTACAAAATAGTTTGGAAGTATTTTTTTTGATTCGGGGTCAAGGTTTGAGTTCCTTAAATTGTAGTGTCTTCTAAAGAGAGGGTCCGACATGAAATATTCCTCTTTACTTTTAAACTAAGTCAATAAAAACCCATTTACTGTGTACCTCTTTATTGGCCTTGAATTGTTTTGGGTCAAAGACAAGAGCAGAAGTAGCGAAGCCAGGAATGTCCTGTTTATTGTCACCCTTTAAGTGTTTTTCTCTTGTTGTCATGTATCCTTCCATAATCTCTAGTAACGACTTAGAAATTCCGTCCTCCCGGAAAATGGCTTTGGGGTCACTAAACAAAAAAGCACATGAATCCATTTTAATCTGTGCACTAAAAAACCCTCACATATTCAGCTACGCTCAGCAGAAGATTGATGAAGAGAGCTTGCAAACAGGCATCATTTGTTTTTGTTGTAAATCGTTTGCAAGTCGAATGAGGGCGAGAACGAGGCATGCGCGAGAAGAGCGTGACGACCGCGTCACGCGTGAGTATAGAAGTGCGAAAATGAGAAAATTGCTCCTCGTGTCGCGCGTCATTCGCGCTTCCATGCTTGCCTTGCGATTGCTTTCACTCGATTACTAAATTGAAGAATAATTCATTTTTAATGATATTAAGCTAGTGATGTTATTAAGTGCTTTTATCAAGGAGATTGCGTAAGCAGCAACCTTATATCTAGTATTCAAGGTCAGCGTCCGGAAAAAATAGAAATTAGGGACCTTAAGAAACCACGACGGCGACGGCAACGAGGACGTGGAAAAACAAGAGATCTAATCGGCAGAACAATAGCTCAACACGTGCATTTTGAAACTTTGTACATTTCTTAGCCGTCCTATGCAAAACAACAACGTGAAATCGCCAAACTTTGCGTCGGCTGTGAACCGAAACCGCGACGGCCAATTATCTTAACTTCCATTTGGAACTCAACGGCTACTTTATACGTCATGCTGAAGTTGAGCTGTGGCGCTGTATGAGACAGTAAGCTCCTGTAGCCATTTTTGAAATTCTAACTAAGAGTAGAAATTCATTTTTTAATCGAAGTCTTCCTTGGCGTCGCCGTCGTGGTTTCTTAAGGTCCCTATTCTCCCCGGCGCACTTGTTTTTCGAAGCAAGTCCGTTGTTCTCCCCGCCCTCAGTTTTGCCTTAGATGTACTTAGTACATCTATGGTATGTCACGCCTCAAGATTGTCTCTCTTCATTAAAATGAATGGCAACGCACCTTTTAAGAGCACTTCCAAGTCTAATTACAATCAGAACCATCCGTACTAACTTTCTGAAGCTCAGCAGGGGCTGTGGAAATAAAGCGAACTATTTGAGATAATTAGATAAAAACCAAGAATACACACAGATCAGAGACTATCAACCAGGAGTAGTGCTTGCTAGATATAAGCTTATCTGGGACGGTTCTGATAGAAGTCTCGGTAAATTTAACATTTAAATTCTGGACACCAAGTGTTTTGCAGACAAACATAAAGATTATATAAAGGCCATCGTAGCGAAAGATGTGGATAAATAAACTCGTATTGCTCACAATATTGCTTAGCATCATGAAAGATAGGCTTCTCTCCACTGCAGCTGGGACACCCAAAAAGCCTTGGTCAATCTTCATACCGCATACGTGGACACTTTCATATAAAGAGCGCTCTCCATTTGTTGAGAATTCTCAGCCTATTCGGTGGGTAATATTCTGAGACAGACAATGACCATGACTACCGGCAACTCAACAGACTCCTCTTAGCCGCACCGTGTTATACATTAAAGTACGCAGTTATGGCCACTCAGATTTACGGTTCTGTCCTGGTGTACCGGTTCACAAGGGAATTACCATTGTTCTTTCTTTGTTTAGGAGTTATTGGTTAGCTATTGTTTATTGTTTGGTCTTTTGTATTGGCTCTTGTGAACCGGTACACGAGGACAGAACCAGATTTACAGTTAAAAATTTTAAGACCCCGGCGCTTCGTGATAAAGTCCACACTGTGCTAAAAGTAACTTGCTTTTCCCGTTCCATCATTCCTGTTCTTTTTGAAAGGAAATACCTTCCGGTTTTCCGTAATAATAGAAAACGCCCCAAAATTTTTTACCATCGCCACTAACAACCTCAGAGTTTATTTCCCCTCATTTCACAACGAGACTGACAGTCCGGCTTCACCTCATGGGACGCAGAATGTTAATTTTAGCAGTGACCCTAGAAAGATATCATGATTTCGATATTTTAAATCGCAGTACATTTGAGAAATGGGAGACGAGAAATGGGAGACCGACAATACGAGAATGAAGATGAAATTAATATTAAAACAGCGAATAACATGAGTTGGGATATATCTACTTTGCAATCGCCTTGCCACGGCTCTCCGTTACTCTGGCCTAAATTTTTTGTTGCAAACTCATCGTATCGTTCAAGGCACACATTCTTTCTCTGTCTGGAGTGGGAAACAGCTACGTTAACCGCCCACGAACTTCAAAAAATCCCTTTAGCTAAAATGTAAACAATTATTGTCTTGCAATTGGCAATGATAAACTCAATTTCCTGATAACTTCCTAGTGGCATACTGATACCGTGACAAGGCCGTCGCCCCACGTAGACTTGGGCCACGATAATTTTGAGGACGGGGAAAAACCTCATGAAATGAATACGAAAGAATAAAATTGTTTGGTATCTTATCTTTGCGATTATAACCTGGTTGATGAAATACTTACCTCGAAATGAAAGCTGGACGCATTCGATCTGCTCAGGCCCATTTTCTTCCAACGCTTGATGCACAAGCGAACGTTTTCGCTTTTCGGTCCAAGCCACAGACCGCCTTCATCGCTTACCGCGACTGTGCTTGGTGTCGTAGTTCGTGTTAACTCCGGGGCTGATGGTTCTTTGATCGTAGGAAGACTATCGTGTCTATGACTCGATCGAGAATGTAATCGCGATTTAGTGTTTTTAGCGCGTTCACGATCGGTTACTGCACTGTCAACTTCTGTCGCGTTGGAAACGTTCTTAACCGCGCTTAATTCCCGCCAGTTTGGATTTGTATCTCGCTTTGAAAATAAATACGGTCTCTTTTCAAACGATGGAAGCATTTTCGTCCTAAAAAGAAAAGAATAAACCCTTAAAAAGTCCCAAAATAGGGAGAAAATGACTTAGGGCAAGTACATCAACTGTATCACATGTCTCCTTGGATATAACACTGAGATGACATGCCAGGGAAATCCGAGAAGAGAGGCTATACACCTTTGACCCTATAATTAAAATCCTTCTCGATTTCTGAGTGCTTTTGTGATAAAAATAATTTTTTTCAAATTAAAATATAATGCACATCTACCAACAAAGATAGTTTTTGATTTGAACTGTAGTAATTTGCACCTCTTTTGACCTCTTTTGGTCCGTGCAATCGCGCCAAAGCGTGCTATGAGTAATGTCGTGACGAACGATCGTTGCGTGCGCTTTCATCCTGGCAGAACAATAAACAAAGGCAAGAATATAAGCTTAGGGTTAGGGCATTCATCAAACTGGATTTAACGCAGATCATAACGTCAAGAAACAAGGGTTCAAAAATTAGTTTTGTTTCGAAATCTGGATTACGCTCTCTGTACCTAAACGCGATGGGTGTGTTATGATTTGATTTTGGACTTCCGGATTTTTCAAGTGTTCATTCCGGTGTAAAGATTTATCCAGCTGTTTATAATATTATTCTAGCAATCTTTGTTTCAGGTTCTCTCTATTATCCGCGCGTCGCTGAGATGGTCGACGTCTATAACCTGGACAACGGGCTCCTGTTCGGACTCATTATTGGTTGAAAAAACCTACCTCAAGTGTTTCACGAGTGTAGTTAGAAAAATTCTGTTAAACTATCAAATAAATTGGGCAACTAGCTATCGAGCACACCATGCTCAGCAAAAATCTTTAATGATGACGCTTCCGATCAACTGAATCAAACTCTGACTACGTCAGCCAAAACAAAAACTTTTGTGTGGGTCCGAAGCAAAGACAGTAGACAAACTAGGCACATCCACTTGGAGGTTAGACAAGACAGTTACAATTCGAAAACTCATCGCGACAATTATTCGGACTGAGTTCGGCGGAATTCTTACAGTAACTAAATTCTAAATATAATGAAAGATTAGATCATACTGAACTGACTAGCTAACTGACTAAACTAACTAAATACTTCATAACAAGGTAATTTGGTCATATCAACTAAGTTGAGATTGTAAATTGGCCACCGTAAAGAGCAAAATGCTGAAGTTTCGAGCGTTAGCCCTTCATTAGAGCAAATGACGAAGGGCTAACGCTCGAAACTTCAGCTTTTCAAGTCTTTACGGTGGCCAATTTACAATTTCAACTCAGTTGACACAACCAAATTACCTTGTTACCCCCACCGACACCACACCACAGTTTATTTAGAAACTTACCCCCCCTTACTTCATAACAAGTCTATGGATTCAGTCAGTGAAATTAAGATTTCCTGTGGTGCTAATTTTCTTCTAAAATCAGGAGGAAATCCATAGCCAAATATGCTCAGAACTAAAACCTTTTTTTCAGCTATCGCTGGGTGCGTCATGTAAGTAGACTGCAAAAGAGTTTACTTAACTCTTAAACTCCAAACACTGATCAACAATATAACTTCTTCTCTCGGTACTGATGAACCGGTAAACTGGTGAGTGGAAAAGACAAAATAAACATATGGATGATGTCGTCTAGATACAACACCAAATTTTCTTTGGAATTGAAAAAAAAAAAAAAAAAAAAACGTTTAGGGATTCTTTGAGTTCCGTTTTCGCCGCTTTCTGTAGTCCTGTCCTTGTTCTAACCTTGCTGATGATGCCGCGGGGAGAGGGGGCGAGAGTACTTTTCCTGGTTTTATTTATAAATCGACTAATTTAGATACCTTTCATTTTCAAAAACCCTTGACGCTTTACAAACCCTGATAACCTGTTGTAACTTACCTGGAATATCTTGATCTCTCTTGTGCTCAGTCTACCCTAACGTCTCACCCTCATCAGCACCAAGGCGGGGCCGGGTACCAGACCCCTCGCAAAGATACTATTCGACCGTCCGCGTTGAAGTACGGATCCTCGACGGTGAAATGTCCGCCTAGGCTGCGTATCAGAAACCGAGTCCAGTGAAGACCAATTCTCTCTTATAACCGGGGATTACAATTGTAAGGTGGTGTTACCAACACTGAGGCGTCTTGTGCCCGGCCAAAGGCCGTGGAGGAGTTTGAATCCAGGTAGCAGACCGCTGTCGCAAGTGTGACATTTCTTGAACACCTGAAAAGGTGGCCCGTCTAAACGTAACTCGAGATGATTCTCGCGAATTATTGGATATCCGCGTAGTTTCTTGGACACTCAACTTCGTAGTTAAGTTTTTCACTTCCCTCTCTGTACTGGATGATTCTAAAGCGTTGGTCATTGCGCTTGTACTCAGTTTCGCATGAAAGAGACTGAAGCTCGCCTGCTTCAGTTTCTTTCAAGATGTTTTCGAGCCATTTCATTTATTTCAAGCTGACGTTAAATTGTTCCCAAAATTATCTGATAAAGTTAACTTCGCACGATCCAATATCAGTGTCGGTCGAAGGCGCTCACATATATATGGGAAGACACCGTACTTTGGGCTTAAAATTTTAGCTAATTTCAAATTGACGTCCGAGGCATTTAAAGCGGAAGAAGCTCTGTATAAACCTGGAGCCCTGAGCCGCGATCCAACTCGACGCAAAAAAGGAAAAAAAATTCCTGATTCACTTGTCTCAATAATATAGTCTACGAAAAACTTTCCTGAGAAGTTAAAGAGGGATGTAGTGGCTAGGCGAGGAGACGCAGTTGCAAATAAGTTCAGGGAAAGAGAAAGATTTATTTGTTGGCACCACAGATCATTTGTTACCTTTCAAGAACTTGCTTTGAGATTAAGTGCTGCATTTATTGGTGCTACAAGTTTATTAACGGTGTTATGATCTTGCCTATTTTCAGTTTGTAGTTTTTAAGAGTTAGTAATAGTTCAAACTGCGTCAGCAAATGGCTTCTGTCAGTACAACGGTATAACGACTAAAAGTTCAATTGTAAACTGACAATTAGGATATAAGTTGACCTCACTTGTAAAGCTAGTCTCCCTTCCAGCCATTTCCGGCGTCGTCACGCAAGCGAAAACTCCCCCACCAACGGCTGCGCACTTTCGAACAACATTCCTTTCCCATTGTAATGTGTTATCCAATCAAAATAAAGTCTCAATAATATATATTGTTATTGTCTAACAAACAACCAATGAACACGCGATATTTTTATTCCCGCGAATTCACAGGAAGCGCGTTAGCGTTAGTTTCTAAAGATGGAATGCGATGTTATCGAAACTCCGAAGAAAATATCAGATAATGATCGCTGTTTTGTTTGCTCTTCTGCTGTTTCTAAAGATAAAAACTGTTTATTTGGGAGAAGTGCTTGGAATTTTCCTGAGATAATAAAGGCTTGTATCGATGTTGACCTCTACAGCTATTCTAACTCGAGAGAGCGATCAATTTGTCGCGAGTGCTACAAGCTTCTAATAAAGTTCTTCTATAAAGTTCTTCTATAAAGTTCTTCTATAATTACTGTTATGGCTTCTCTCTGATGCGAATTCAAGTTCTCAATACCAAAAGTATCTCGCACTGAGTCGAAAGCGTCTTCAACAGACGCCATTTTGTCAGTTTCAACGCTCGGATAATACGAACTCTGTGATTGGTTTGATTATTGAGGCGCGAACGCTTTCCAGAATATGGTAAGTAAATGCTGATTGGCCAATTTCCGGAAAGGAATGTTGTTCGAATGTGAGCAGCCGTTGGTGGGGGAGTTTTCGCTTGCGTGACGACGCCGGAAAGGGCTGGAAGGGAGACTATTGTCAAGCACTTTTACTGGATGGAACAGAGCCTCCCTTTCGGTTTCTGGTAGAAATTGTAGAATGACTACGAACTCATTACCGCCCTCGGCTAATACGAGATTGGCTGCACGTTACTTTTAAAGAAATAGGAAGGTCTCTCTATTCTGAACACAGAGTAATTTATGTGTATTAAGATTACAATACATAGCTTACGTCCAAAATCACATGTTAATGTTACACGTTTTCCTTTCGCGCAGTAAAAAAGGAAAAAGAAAGGATCTCCACCGTACAATTCGAGTTCACTACAATTCACCTCCCGCCGCCAAACATGTTCCCAAATGACATCCCGCCGGGAAAGCCACCTCCAAAGCCCCCGCCAGGAAACCCGCCTCCAAATCCACCTCCAAAACCCCCACCGGGAAATCCACCCCCGGAAAACTCGCTAGGATCAGGTGGCGGTTCAGATCCCGCGGGACCAAACTTCTCGGCGAGTTTGTCGACGATCATCTGGACTTTGGGAAGATGTTGGTATTTTGAGAGGTTTGCTGGGTTTTGGCTCACGTCTTGGAAGGCGGCCATCACTTCAGGATCCTGAAAATAATAAAAAAAAGATAGCCTCTTGTTGAGTCAGAATGAGGGATTCTTGACCAAACAAAAAGGCGCAGTTAAGTAAAAACAAATGCAGTCCACGATCACTTTCGATTCTCGACTCAAAATTGACGTTGCGTCACAATTTGCGATTTTCTCAACATTCATGCCAACCTGAAAAGCTTCCAACAACTCTGGATCACTCAGTAGCGCGTTCAAGTTTGGTGTATCGGCCCCTAACAAATTCAATAAATAAACGAGTCTTAGAGGATTACATGAATTACCTCGAGTGATCCACATCACACATCTGTATTTATCTAAGAAATGGTAGTTTGAACAGTAATATGGGGGAATTGAGGGTATTTTTATCACACCCCTGTTCTGAACTCCACCCTTTCTGGACTCCCCCCCTCTCTGGACCCCCTTTTCTGGAGGGGACGCTGGTGGATGCTGGATTACCCCCAGCCTAGCGGTTCTGACAAATTAAAAATTTTGGGGTGGTAAAGATTTCTGAGATTCTCTTTGGTTAATCACAATTCACTAGATTATCACAAAGCACGGTGACCTTGTGATTCTGACCCTTAACCCTCTAATTCCCAAGATTTAATTATTAATTCCCCCCCCCCCCCCCACCTCCCATCTCCTAGCTACTACACATTTCCTTGTAAATTAGTTACAGGAATTTGGTGTTAGATCAAAATAACGACATCTATCTGATGAGTTTGAGTATTCGCATTACCTGTTTGCTGGATAATGTATGGATATTTTAGGATGAAGTTACATGTTAACATTCAATCCAGTCTTCTTATTCATCAGTATGTTGGCAAGATTTGCAATTGTAAAGTTTAACCAAATATGTAGAGGCACTGTTCCACTACATAGACACAACATTTTATCTCTGCTTTTAAAGGCCAATCAATGGTAAAATGGATATCTTCTAATAGAATTGTCAGAAAAAATACCAATGAATCCCCACCCTTGCATACGTTTTGTTCCATTTTTACCCACTGATCACGAGATTGTTAATCAGTGGAGTGGGAACCCATTTTCATGGGATCCCATATATCAACACCAAGGGAAGCCACAAAGGTTGCTAGTGAAACTACTGATTAATATATTTAATACTATACAAACAAACGGATGCCTTCTAATAGAATTGTCAGAGAAAATACCTCCAGTGGCTGGTCCTCCGGGACCTCCGGGATGAGGGAACGCATCTTCCTCAGGGTAGACCCCTGGGTCAGGAACTTCAAAGCCACTTCGATATGTTGTGGACCCTCGTGTCCTTTTTGTCCTTTCTTCTTCCTCCTGTTAAGGCGAGGAGAGGTTAAGGAAAGAGCAAGAGTAAAACCTTGGAATGCATAAGAAGCAATATGCTTTTCATAACAGGAAATTGAATATCAAAGACAAATTTTAGAAGCGAACAGGTCAAGCCAACTTTGCAGTTCAAAGCAACAGCTGTTTATTAGTGCAACTACCCTATAATGACCTGATACAACAAGCAAAGGTTACCTAAATACATTCTAAACAAAGTGAGAAAATCTTAAAGAAATTTAGGATTATCATAATGTTCTGTCACTGACTTCTGATGCATTCCATTTAATCACTTCCAGTTTTGCCTGAATCAATTCATGCAAGTCTGTGGGTTTGCTGCACTTGTTTTGGGTTCTGCTTCAGTTTAATGCAATTTTGTCAAATCTGAGATTATTGCCCCTTAATTCCTACCCCTAGTGGGAACTAGATCTGGCTGAGCAAGGTAAAGTTGTACTTCAAGGTAAAATGTGCTTGTATCTGATTACTGATTAGTTGAAAGAGTAGCAGTAGTCCTCTAGGCCGATATAAGAGACATTTCCCAGCACCACAGTTTCTTTAGAAACTTACCCCTTTTATTCAATATAAGAATTTATTACACGACTTAGGCAGTCAAAGGGCCAATAACTAAAATCAACCAATAAAAATGCTCTATTGCCGGTCCAATATTCTCTAAGTATTGGACCAGGCACTGTCCCGAATGATACTGCACTTGTGTCCCTTTGAACTTCAGTCGTATAATAAATCTCTTATTAGCCAAGCTTGCTCGGGACCGTACTGGAAGAGTATCGGCCCTCGGTCTTTTTTGTACCGACCTCACTGCACTCGGTCTGTACTGTTAAGACCTCGGGCCGATATTCTCCCAGTACGGCCCTCGCGCTTGGTTAATAAGATATATGTAGTGGTGCCAGAACCACTGACAGCAGTCTTGAAGACCTCAGGACATTTGATTGAAAATTGCTCTAAAAATCACAAAGACCGACCATATAGAGACAACTTACCTTCCTGGCTTTTTCTTGAGCTTCTTTTGCCTTTTTGCTAACAAGAGGAATGTTCAAAACAAAGTGTAAATCAATACCCAATAATCAAATTATAGATGACATAAAACAGACAATGAAACATAGGGAGAAAAATACACGGGAACTCATAGATATATGGAATTTCTCTTCCAGTTGAACACAAGAACTGCTAATCTGCTTATTGTATAAAAACCACAAAGTCATGTTTTTACTGACAAGAAAAGTTGACAAACAAACTTGGATTGAGAAAGGTGAATGCTTTCCACTCCTTCACTGAGTGGTGCAAAAGATGAGTGACGTATCAGCTGAGATAATCATAATTTTACACATGTTCAGTTGCGTTTTTTCTCAGGGCTGGAACTCCTAGTAAAACACCGAAGTTTATACAACAAAAGTCTGTAGCACATTACATTTTGTCCATTTTCTTCTTCTCTCCTTTCTCTAGACGTTTCCGTTCATATTTTCTCTGATGTTCTAGTAGAAGTTGTGCCTAAGTAAATCACAACAACAACAACAAAAAAATGCTTAATAAAATCTATAAACAATTTAGATAAAAGTAATGATCATTAATAGACTGAAGCAATTATAGATAATAATTATAAATACAATAATAATTATAAATAAAATGGCCAGCTTATAGTTATAATGAGAGTTTACTTAAGTTTGAAACTTTAATTGATATTTCCCCCTCCCCCCATGAAATCTTTCTATTTCTACATTGTTTTAAATGAAAATAAAGTTTTAACTAGAACTTTTACCTTAGGTTTTACTTCCCTCAGCCACTCATCAGCCTGTTCATCAAAGTCCAGTTTACATGCCACAGCAAGATCCTTAGCAGCCTCTGCCCAATGACCCAGGAGTCTGGACAAAAAAAAAATTGGGTAAAATTGACTTGTATTTTGTCAAGTTTGACAGACTAACAGCTGTTCTGAAAATTCTTATATGGAGCTTGATGAGTTAATGCTGAGTTTCAATCACAGAAAAACTGAACCAAGTTGAACCAGTTTTACAATATGTTGCAACACTCAGAAACTCTTCGATCTTTGTTTTCCCTTAACAATGAACATCTTTCATTTTTCAGTGTGTGTATCTTTCTGTCTCTTTATGTTATATACTTCTTCAACTTCGTTTTATTTCCAGTAAAACTATTATTATAATAATAATAAATTAGTCAAGGAAAAGCTTGCCCCCCCCCCCCCTCGATTAGCATTTGCTATCTGCAGGCCAAAGAAATTTCTTTTTAATATTATAATATGAGAGAATAGAAAAAAAAAAATCGAAAAAGTGGAAGTGATTTGGATAGTTTTGAAAAGTGAATGGTTTCTTGAAAAAGGAATTTTTTTTTTTTTATGGTAGAACCAAAAGGTCATTACTTGAAGATCAAGTTCAGAGTGGTTTCATTTTCCCCACTGACTAATAGTTTCAGAACAGAGGAATGCAGTTCCAGGTATGATGCTAAAATGTTTGCTCACCATCAAGAACTGTTCAGGCCTTCTAAATCAAGTTCAACAATCACTGATACAGTGAACCAACCCCTTTAATTCCCAATATTTAATTTTTATTTCTCCCCATTATAGCTGCTACATACTTCTTTGACTAAATTAGTAAATGGGATTTGGTGTTTGATCAAAATAACAACATCTACCTGACAAGTTTGTGTATTCTATTTACTTGTTAATTGCTCACCCAGATAATTTATAGATATTATAGGAAGAAATTACCTGTTAATCACTTTTGGGTAAAAGAGTAATATAAAAATAGGAACAAAATAATATTTTACCAACCTGTGTGCTCGTCCTCTCCATTTGTATGGTTGGGCAGAGTCGGGATTGATCTTGATAGCCTCATCACAGTCCCTAATGGCTGCATTTGGTTTTTTCATCCGAATAAAACAACTGGAAAGGAAGAAATCAATATAAATTAAGCATCATAAGACAAAAAAAATACCACATAAATTCAACTTTTTCAGTTGTAGTTTGCTATTATGGTTGAAGAGGCAAATAACCATTAAAAACTTGATATAAAATAATAATCTATACCTTGCTCGTTTAGCATACATGCTTGCAGATGGATTCTTAAGAACAGCTTCAGTAAACAGCTTGAGTGCCTCCTCAAAGTTTCCTGTAAAAGAAAAAAAAAACATTTTAATTAGCCTTGCAAGTTAAAAAAAGAGGCCAAGTGAGCTAATACAAGCTGAAGCTTTATAGATACAACTCCGGGGAGGAGAGGGACACTGAGAAAAACAACGCAGGTTGCCCAATAGGAAACTCGCGCTGCAAATTTAGTTGCTACATAATAAAATAATTTTTTTACTAGCCGCTAAGAAAGCAGACAAACCTTCATTCATTGCCGTCATAGCTTCCATTCTCTTTGAGGAGGATTCATCCCTCATTTCGTCTGTAACCTTTGAAATCAACCTCTCATCAGTTCACTAACTAGGTAATTTGGTTAAATCAACTAAGCTGAAATTGTAAATTGGCCACCATAACAAGTTTAAAAGAGCTGACGTTTCGAGCGTTAGCCCTTTGCTCTGACAAAGGGCTAATGCTCAAAACGTCAGCTTTTTAACTGGTTACGGTAGTTGATATAACCAAATTACCTTGTTACCCCCACCGACGCAGCACCACAGTTTCTTTAGAAACTTTCACTCTTTAGTTTAGTAACTAGGTTTCAAGTTGGAGCAATTGTTAAGGAGTGTTGCATTGCAGTGTTGCTCAGTGATTGGTTCAGAAAACTAAACACCTCTGTCTCAGTCACTCACATTCAAGTCTAAAATTGATCACAATTTTGTCACTTGTGTGTTTCTAGTAGTTTTCAGTCCTCATCCGTTTCTAGTGATATTTTCCTTCATTTTCTTCATTTTGTTCTGACTGATTTCTTCTGGTTCAAGTACATGTCCCTCAAGCAAAATGCACACTAAAATAAAGTTGGATAACTGACATCTGTATGGTTTAGCATTTAACTTGCGAGTAGGAAGGAAAATAATTTAGTTTTTGAAAAACATGTCATTAAACAGTCTACAAAATCTCAGATCTTAAGCAAAAGGCTGAGGTTCTGCTTTGTTCCATTCATAAAAATGAAAAAAACACAGTTTTTCAATTGAATCAATTCAGTAATCAATCTATTATTTAATATTCCATGCCAAAAAAAAAAAAAAATTGTACCTCAATGCTTGAATCTCCCATTTGTTGAGGTTCATCGTTATCTGGCTCAATGCATCCTTCTTTGTCAATTTCTATTCAAAAGTTAGAAAGGAAATGTTGTCATTTAGTCACAAGTTAATAGTTTCATGTTATCTATTAAAAATCTTTAAAAACCTCATAAAAAAGGGGCTTGGACTAACCAACATCACTTTCCTCACTCTCACTGTCCACAGGTTCTTCTGCTGCAGCCTCCTGTAAAAAGGGGAGCCATGCAGACAAGAGGTGAATATTACAATCTTTTTGCTTTTTTCTTATTAATCAGTAGAACCCCTCTAACTCTGACATAAAAGATGAACAATAGACCAAGTAGATTCATCGTGTCTTTAAATTTTGACAACAAATGAACAGAAAACCAAGATGTTAAGTGACAGCTATATTTCGGTATAAACTAATTACCATCATCAGACTGAAAATACATACAAAATTAGGAGCTTAAATAGTTACAAAAGGTATACTCAAGAGAAAAGGCAAAGTTCTCTGCTGGATTTTAATTTTAATGGATTTTAATGTTAAGTGATGATGAATGGCGCTTAATGTGGAAGGCCTCTTTGTATAATAACAGGTTCCAATTATCGTCATAATCTAACACTGTGGTGTTATTCTGAACTACATTGATTGTGTATTCAATATTGCTGGAAACAGTTATAATGTCGTATAATGTTGGATCCCGTGATTGTGGAGAGAGAGTTTTTATTTAAAAAAGTAAGGTTTTTACTACAAGCAGGGGCGTTGTGGTTCATCTTTACTAGAGCTCTGTTCAAGACTGATGCTCTCGATACTACATCTGGAACAGTTGGTATGATGACGGCAATAATGAATACACAATCAATGTAGTTCAGAATAACACCACAGTGTTAGATTATGACAATAACTGGAACCTGTTATTATACAAAGAGGCCTTCCACATTAAGCGCCATTCTCCATCACTTAACAATGGATTAAAATCCAGCAGAGAACTTTGCCTGTTCTCTTCAGTATACCTTTTGTAACTATTTAAGCTCCTAATTTTGTATGTATTTTGAGTCTGATGATGGTATAGTTTATACCGAAATATAACTGTCACTTAACATCTTGGTTTTCTGTTCATTTATTGTCAAAATTTAAAGACACGATGAATCTACTCGGTCTATCGTTCATCTTTTATGTTCTCAAATTATCATCTGTTTCTAACTCAGACCATTCCCCAGTCTCTTAAAACTCTCTTATGTGCCTCTATTCCAGTGTTCTCCTTTATTTTAAGTAAGACAAGCAAATTAACTTCTCAAACTGGTAAATAGATCCTTTTATTAACTTGGATATATCAACAAAGTTGAAATGGTAAATTGGCCACTGTAACGATTACAAAAGCTGACGTATTGAGTGTTAGCCCTTCGTCGGAGCGAATGGAGGAATTGTGGGTTGTGTGTGCTTTTAGAGGCACACACAACCCACAATTCCTCCATTCGCTCCGACAAAGGGCTAATGCTCAGAACGTCAGCTTTTGTAATCATTATGGTGGCCAATTTACCATTTCAACTTTGTTGATATATCCAAATTATTTCGTTACCCCCACCAATGCAGCCCCAAACAGTTTCTTTAGAAACTATCAGCCTTTTATTCACTGTTTAATTTTCAAGAATTCCAGGCAATTCTAGGTGGTAATGAGGGGTGCTACAAGTGGTAAATTTTCCCAGTTTTCACCTGAAAAGGAGAACACTGCTACTCCACAGGCAAATTTGACATTGATCTAAATTGTACCTTTTTCGGTGAAGCTTTGGGCTTTGGTTCTTCTTTTCCCTTTTCTGCTGCCTTTGGCTGCTCTGCTGGTTTTGGACGCTCCTCTGCTGTTTTTGGAGGCTCCTCTGCTGGTTTTGGAGGCTCCTCTGCTGGTTTTGGAGGCTCCTCTGCTGTTTTTGGAGGCTCCTCTGCTGTTTTTGGAGGCTCCGCTGCTGTTTTTGGAGGCTCCTCTGCTGGTTTTGGAGGCTCCTCTGCCGTTTTTGGAGGCTCCTCTGCTGGTTTTGGAGGCTCCTCTGCTGTTTTTGGAGGCTCCTCTGCTGTTTTTGGAGGCTCCGCTGCTGTTTTTGGAGGCTCCTCTGCTGGTTTTGGAGGCTCCTCTGCTGTTTTTGGAGGCTCCTCTGCTGGTTTTGGAGGCTCCTCTGCTGTTTTTGGAGGCTCCTCTGCTGTTTTTGGAGGCTCCTCAGCTGTTTTTGGAGGCTCCTCTGCAGGTTTTGGAGGCTCCTCTGCTGTTTTTGGAGGCTCCTCTGCTGTTTTTGGAGGTTCCTTGGTTGGCTTTGAAGGCTCCTCAGTCAGTTTTGGAGGCTCCTCTGCTGGTTTTGGAGGCTCCTCTGCTGATTTTGGAGGTTCCTTGGTTGGCTTTGAAGGCTCCTCAGTCAGTTTTGGAGGTGGCTCTGGTTCTTTAGGTTTTTCTGGTAGTGGAGGAACCTGACCTCCAATGCTTCAAAGAAGAACATTGTAAAGAGTAATTAGACTAAATCAAACATCAAGCTCCCAAAATAACACTTAGAACAGTCTCTCTTTATTGTTTTTAAAAACAATAAAATAAGTAGAAGTAGCCATGTATTTCAGTGGAATAGCCAAGGGAAGATCCTTTTATTAATGGGAGTCACCTAAAAAATATTAATCTGATAAGTTTCAAGTTACTCTCACAGCAATCTTATAATTATTGTACCTAAATTAGTTACCCTACCCTCATCAGCTAGTGTATAATTTTTTTAACAACTAAGGCTCTTTTACATACAAAGGCTTTTTTACATTATTAAGATGTGCTAATTATTGCACATGTGACAATCAATACTTCAGTTGTCCAACAGTGTGGTAATACCCTTCTTGCATTTGTGTACCTCAAACTCAGCATGAGTTTAACATCAAACTCAGCCATTGTTTAAAATGGTCTACTATCTTTGGTTAGTTTATTCCATAGTTTTGACCCTGATTATTTGACGAGGAGTTTCCCATAAGTCATGGTAAATCAAAGACCATATTTCAAGATCTTTGTTTACCATTTGTCCAGTTTCATTGAATATCACCGAGAGTCTGCTACCAACGAAGAAAATCATAGTTCACAATTCCGTATATCACAAAAACAAACAGGAAGTTAAAACAAATTCTACTTCCGTCTTGGTTGTGAGGTGAATGCTCGCACTCTGCAAGGGCTCAGAAGAGTAAAAGGAGTTTTTTTTTTTTTTAAATCAATCAGCATTATATCTAATTACAAAATCCTACAGAAATGTCAAATTTCTGAAATGAAACGCTGAAACTTGTATGGTCTCGAGAAAGTGAAATGTACCCAAGGCCTGAACGTTCGTATTTTGGGTACGTTACGTATACACGGAGGTCTGACAAACTTGACATCGACATAAAGGAAAACTGAAATAAACATGTTTGAAATATCAAAGTATTAAATGTATCGGCATATTTTAGTGGCAATCAATAGCTTGGGGTCTCCATTGAAATTGTCAACTACGCATTCTAGGGAATTGACGAACTGAGTTCCACTGCACGTGCCTTTTCCCTGACAGTACAATACAACGACAAGGTACA
>NC_142527.1:25987700-26075200 GCF_964205215.1 Stylophora pistillata | reverse complement strand
GGTTGTAATTTGTGTACGTATCTCCTCAGGGCATCCACACCGAAGCGACTCAACCCACGAGACTTCACTGATATAGAGGCGAGTGGCCAGCCGGTCCAGAATGGCACCCAAACCCTCAGATTTCACAACATCCACAAAAAAACGACACAAATAATATGATTTCTCCACGTCAAACGCAAATAACAAACACAAAGCTAAATTATTCAAGTTCACTTTTCCTGGGTCGCGAAGTATCATGCAAGACATTTTCAAATTTTTGTCTGAAACTGGTTTGTTCCCGTCTATATTTCAAAATATGAAACAGAAACAATTTTTTTGTTGTTTTCTCCGATTTTTTTCCTTTTTTGTTTCTTTTTATTCTCATTCGTTAGACTCCACCTGAGAAAAAATCTTATGGCAGTGGCGTCAGGATTTCAACAAATGCTGCAGGGAATCGACCCACTCTCGCGTCCAGTTCACCTTGAATCCACTCGTCATTTACACGCTCCAGTAGTACAATTATGTCACCAGTCTAAAAAAAAAAAACACCATACGAAGTCAACTAAGGGTACTTTGGAAACATAAAAATAGGAAGATGTCCATACCATGTTTGAAGCATGAAGTTAAATGTGGTAATGAGAGGAAGTAACTAAGGTCTCACCCTAAAACACAGCTCATCTTCAAATTCGCCATCAAAATCAAATAAGGCCTTAGCTTTTGGCGTTGGTTTCATTTCCTTTCTGACTGGTGGGAAGTTCTTCTCTTCAAATGAAAAGAACCAAAGATGTCAGTAACTGTGTTTTGTCCGTTGAACGTGAGGCTAAAGTTGGGTGCAAGTGAAGCTAGCCGCGTTTTTCAACATGGCTCTGTCCCTCTTACTTGCGACATTTCGTTCGGAGGTGTTCAAGCAGAAGAGGGGCACAAACAAGCCTCGAGAGTTTTCCGTTGTTAAGCCACTGAAAATTCAACGATTTCTCAACCGATTAGATTAACTTTTCGAGTCCTTGTCAGCCTTATCTTCTCTCTTTATACGAGTGGAAGTTCACTTCCTGGGGGTTGGGCAGAAGAGACGGCTCAGCCGAAGGAGGGGAGAGAGATGCGAGCCAGTAATTCGTTAGAAAACTCAAAAAATTTACGTTGGACCTGGATGTAACATCCTTGACATTAAAGGCAATTCATCCGTCTTTATGGGTAACGCATTGGTACAATAGTTAGCCCTTGATTACAGACTAAAAGATTCAGGCTCCAGCATTGGTCATTACGTAATAGTGCCGTTTTTTTGCGCACAAAACTTTGGAAAATAATAAAGTTAAAAAGTACTTCCCTTTACCTAGCTCTGTAAACTCGATGGGTAAACGCACATAGCTGTCTATTAATTAGAAGGGTAAGTTTTTAATTCAGTCTGTTACCTGATTCCTCTTTCGACAGCTGCACAAAAGCTCGAGGAAACATTCCTTCCTGTCCTTTGTGTTTTCCTCTCAGCCATTCATCGTTAATTATTTCGGTAATTTCTATTTTGTCTCCCTTTTCAAACGTCAATTCGTCGGCTACTGTGCCGGTGAAATCATACAATGCTGTACCATACTCAACATTGCCATGCTTTTTCTCCTCTGAATAAAAATAGACAAGTTCTTTAGTGGTCTGAATATAATTGGCAATTTCGTTAGTGGATAGCAAAAACTTGAGGTAATGGTTGAAGTGCCTTTGCGTTGAACAAGGAATTCTGTTGCATCAAGAAAGGTGGTCCTACATAAGAACAAAAGCGTATCCGATTAAAGTAAAGGTTACCAAGAATCATTATTACTCACCGTGGCTAGATGGGAGTTAAAGATGTTTATACTGAGAACAATCAATTGCCATACGCTCTCAGGCTATCTGTCTCTTCCACGTAAAACGTAAATAAAACTTCAAACATGCGACCATTACTCGTACAGCCATCCAGCACCTTTTACACGTATTAACGTAACATTCTTCCACAATGAAAGCCAACTCTTCCGAAAACAGATGTTTATAGCGCTATTAACTAAGATAAAAGATAAAAGCTTGTTACTTACCTGGTTGTCTCTTTTGCTCTGGCGTGTTGTGAAGAATTTCTATATAGGCTGCCGGAAACATGCCCATTTTCCCATGCAGTTCACCTTCAAGCCATTCCTCACTAACTCTCTTGTTAATTCTGATGACATCCCCGGCGTTGAAGCTCAGATCTTGCAAGACGTTGCTCTGGTAATCATACAGCGCTTTGCAGTACGAACTAACACTCGGGTCGGAATATTCTACTTCATCACCTTTGGAAACACCCTCCTTTTCCTCATACTGAGGCAAATTATTGATTACATCTGTGCTTATATCAACGAAGTTACATGGAAAGGCTCCGGTCTGTTCTCGGAGTTCGCCCCGTAACCAATCGTCGTTGATTTTAGCGACCACGTGAATGATTTCACCCGCAACGAAGTCTAGTTCGCCATCCATCAGGTTTCCACGGAAATCGTACAATGACATTACGTCGAATGGGGAGCTTCCTGGCGTTGCAAGCGGCTGTTCAAAACAAGAAAAAAAACAATACAAAACAAAAATCACGAGAAATTTCAAGCAAGCGAAACACGAAATTATGAAAACCCGGTAAGCACCGCCCAGTCTCTTTATAAAATCACAACATTATAGTGTTCAGTTTTGCAGGATGTCAGCAGTCCTTCCACAAATAACGCTCAAATTACTTGGTTACGACGCCTAGCCATATGGGCCTATCAGCCTAACACTGCGACGTATGGTTAAGGGGGAGAGTAAAGCTGGAGTCGCGATTTTTCTTTCTCCAAGACGACCGGTCGGGTTTTTATATTTTTTCTTCTCTTCTCTATTCTTTTTTTAATCATTATTTTTTTTCGCGCGATTTCGATTGTCTCCACTGACCGAAAGCCTTACACACGGGTCTCATTGTGGAGTTAAAGAGACAGAAAGAGAAAAGTGGAAAGAGATCCAGTGAGAATATTGTTCTTTTATCGCACATAGTCTTCCCAATCACCCCACACTGGCACGCAGACCACTCCAAAGAAAAGATAGGAGACTAAATCCAACATTACACTTCCGCGGAACGAATATCTGATTATTTTTAAAGCTGTACACTCAGTGTATGTTTACTTGAGTTTCCGGCTCCATTTCTTGTGGAAGATCCTCAATTATTTCCACAAATTTCACTGGAAACATTCCTTGTTGATCGCCGAGGCGGCCTATGTACCAATCGTCATCCATCTTTCGTACTAGAACAATTTCATCGCCTGCCTGTTGATGGAGAAGAGGAACTATTATTTGCAACAACTTAACGTTGGATTTATTAACTCGGAAAGCTTTTAAATCACTCGCCTTCGGTCCGTGATTCATAAGCTTTCCTCGTGTTCTCCCAACATTCTTCGTGGCTTTATCACGTTCTAGAGCCCGGGAAAACGTATTCTATCGCTTAAATGGCCACAATTTCAAATCCTTTCATGTACACGTCGCTATACTTCAACTGACTTCTAGGTTTCCAAAGTTGACTTGTTTCTCTAGAAAATCTTGAAGGCCAGACTTCTTCCACTGTGTGGCTTATATCCAATCCTCACACCGTCGCAAACATAACCCGAACAGACTATAACTTAGATTAAATCTTAAAGTAATTCACTTACATTAAATGACAGGTCATCCACTGCAGTAGGTTTATAGTCGTACAGAGCAATGGCGGACGGTTCAATGTATGTCTTACTAACAGATGACACTTGGGTCGTAGATTGCTCTTCTTTAACTTCTTCCCTAGTTCCACGCACACATATAAAAAGGTAAATTAATAAAACGTCTAGCAATGAATACAAATAAGATGGCAAAACTGAGCCATGATCATCTCGATCCCTACCAAGTACACCGCTAAATGTCTTAAGAACGTTTGCTAACTCGCCAATGAAAACAAACAAGCCTACAACGAAGGCTTAGTTTCTACTTACTTTTCACCAGGTGCTGACGGTCGAGGTGGTTTGCTCTTTGTCGACACTGATGAAGATGGAGGCCGCGGGGGTTTCGGTTTGGTTTTTGAAGACGCCTTTTCATTTTTATCCTCCTCGTGAGCTTCAGTGGCAGATTCATCTCCTCCTAGTACGGAATCACATGTCTGTGACATGTCCTGCACGTGATTGTCAGCTGACGACTCCGCCACCGTTCGTGTCTCAGTCACATTCGTTTTCATGAGATTAGCTCCAAGTGGAGCGATAGGAGCAGGTTTTGCTGGTTTGGGTTTCTCGTCTGCACAATCTTCCTCTTTACCCCCATGTGAGTGCTTAGTGTCGATCACCTTGGAGGACGGCCTGGGCGGTCTATTTTTCTTTTTTGACTTTTCAGTATCAAAGTCTTGTGTGACAGTCTTGTCTTCCTCTGGAGTCGAAGCCAGTCTATCACTGACGTGACTTGCTGCGGGAGGTCTGGGCGGTGGTTTGCTTCTTTTTGACCTGTCTTTTAAGTCTAACGATTCAGAGCGCACCTTTTGGGTCGCTTCTGCAACCTCACTGGCATGGTCCACCATAGGGGGCCTGGGTGGGGGAGATCTCTTCTTTGAATTCTTCCTTGTCAGATTACTCGACTCTTCTGGTGGAGATGCAGTATCACCCACCCCGTCTGCAGCCGTCAACGCTTCTTTTCCTTTGACTCCAGGCAAACTTACAGGTCGTCTAGGCTTTGGTGATTTCTGTTGCACTGTTTCAGCGTCCTGCTCGGAGACTCGCGTGTTGAGTTTGTCTTGACTGTCTGTTGAAATGGCATCGACATTTTGGTTCTCCTTACTTGGAGCACTACTTGGTCGTCGCGGTGCTGCCTTAATGCTTGGTCCCCTCTTTGGCCTTTTGGGAGGTTTACGGTCGGCACCAGGGCTTGGCGAACCAGGACGGGGTGCTATAATGGTGGGAACACGCCTTGGTTTCACAGCTGGTAAGGCAGCCGCTGTCTCTTCGATTTTTGCCTCTTTCATGCTCTCTGCAGACTCAGTTGCACTGGGTGATTTCTGACGAGGTTTATCCTCTTGAATCTTACCTGCGGAAGATTCCTCTCCAGGCTTCACTTCTTCACTCATCTTAGGACGTCTAGGCGCGACTATCACCGTGGGCCTACTCTTAGGTTTGGGGACAGCTGTAATCTCTTTTTGGGCTTCTTCCCTCGACGGTTTACTGGGAGTTTCTGGGGAACTGTGAGGTTTCGGTTTAAGAGACGGCTTGGGTTTTTTAGCGGGAGGAGGTGTTTTCCCTCCGTTACTACTGTCAGGCTTTGGTTTTACGCCACATTCCTCTTTGTTTTCTTCCTTTCCTTTCAACCCTTCTGTGTCAACTGCTGCTTTCTTTGCTGGTTTGGCAGGGACGATGACTGTGGGTTTGCTTTTCTTTCCTGCGGCTCTGTCATGCACTGATATTGCACTGTTGATGCTATTTTGACCATCCTCTTCCACAAAGGGGTTTGAGTCATTCTTTTCCTTCTGTGTAGGTTTTTGTCGGATGACTGTGGGTTTTGGAATGGGCTTCTTTGCTGCTGGAATATCTTTCACTGCATCAGGTTCTACTTTCCCATTCGATTCTAAGTTATCATCAAAAAAAGGATTTAATTTCCGTCCTTCGTTATCACCCTCCTCAGCTTTGTCTTTTGATATCTTCTGCACTGGAGGAACTGGTGCTGATATCCTTGAGACAGACCCCTTTGTTGGAATCTCCACTCCATTCGAGTTCTCTCCCTCCCCACTCCTCTCAGTAGGTTTGCGAACGCTGCCTCCTTCCCCAAAATTTGCCCCTATGTTCTGTTCATCTGGTCGCAAGTTAATTTCACTCACAGGCCGGGACTTGGGTCTAGGTGGGGGCTCCCTATTCTTGGGTTTCCGGCTTGGCTTTTGAGCAATGGTTGGCATCTGAGTTGCTGATGTAGGCTGATTGGGGTGTGAAGGAGGTGGTATGACCCCAGAGGAGTCCAATGGTCTTGCTGACACTATGGTTATCTCCGGTCTCCCTTTTGCCCTAAATAAGAAGAGACAGAAAGGATTCTAACTGTATTGAGATGTTTCCTCATATGTGGAACTGTCCTTTAAAGTGATTTTATTTATAAATAAGGTATAATGAAGGTTATTTTATACCTTAACTTGGAAAATCTAACTGCTAATTCTCCTATCCGAAAAATCTATATATTTCTTTTGTGGCTTGTCCTGAAAAATTTGGAGTACTTTAATTTAAAAAGTACTTATAGTATTTAGAGTAATTCTCTGTATTTCTCTGCTTAAACTCTGAACTCCCAAGATCTGATTGTTAATTCCCCCCCTCTAGCTGCTGCACATTTCCTTTAACATTATAATGATTAACATGATAATTACATGTTAGATAAACTTCTACCAGATAAATTTGACTAATCTCATTACCTGTTTGCAGGGTAATGTATGTGTATTATTATATAGCGAGAAATTACATGTTAACCATTTCTGAGAATTAAAGGGTAAATGGTTCATCAGAGTACTTTTTAGTCAAGTGTTGTAAAACCAACATACCCTGTAATCACAACTACCAATTAGGACAAAGAAAAAATCCTAATAAAGCCAATGAGAACTCAAAAGTCTTGAAACTAATTTACAAGGAAATGTGTGACAGCTAAGGGGAGGATTAATAATCAGTTATTACATTTCTTGCAGCACCCATGGGCAAGATGAAGTGAATCCTGTGATCTGATTGGGTACCTGAGTGGGCAAAAATGCAAAAAAAAGAACTTGATGGGCAATATCTGGCCATCTTGACCTCACCCTTGGTTAATAACGCATATACTGGGAGTTGAATGGTTAAACACCAAACATGACTTTAACACATAATTGGATAAGAGGATCAGGTACCAGTTTTCTTTAATACCAAGAACAGGGCAAAGAAAAACCATTCTACTCCTTGATGATAATAATAATTGATATGCCTCTTTCTTACTTAATTTTTGGGGATCTTTTGGTTGCTAAGTCATCTTTCTCAAGCCCTTTATCCGAGCTAACAGCTTCCACAGGCATCTCACCAAGGTCTACCCTTGATGGTATAGGAGGTGGGACAGATGATGGAGGCTTCTTGGCAGGAATGGTAGGATGGGCTCTGGAAGAAGCCATTGAATGAGCCAAAGGTACTTTAAGAGTATTATTAAAGGAGAGAAGAACTGGATCCAGAGGTTTGAAGATATTTCCTTCAATTAGGTGGACAGAGCCATAAGTTTTGTTAGAAATCTGTGAATAGAGATGAAAAATTTAAGTGTATCAGTAAGGATTGTAATGTCAGTAAAAATTAACACTTATTACATTTCGAAGACAATCTTCATGCAATAATATAAACAGGCGTGATATGTGTGAATACCTTTATAGCTAAACTTGTGGTACATGTTAATGCCACTTGCAAAGGATAGGAACAATATAGAAAACGACTGGGGACGACGAGAAATTTGCATCGAGGCGGACGTATATCAAGGGATCTAGTCTTTTACACCTTAGAAATATATATTTGATATCCAGCTGGCTCGCTTCGATCCTTCTCAAGCAAATTCAGGAGTACTCCTGACTGCCTTCAAATTTTTAACTTACACACAGTGAAGTTGAAAATAAAAAGAAATATCGGATAATAATCAACTGTAAAATAAAGAAAATATACCTTCTAGCAGTGACGAAGAAAAGCAGAGTTTCCAAATTACAATTAACTCTCTGTTGTTTCAAGTTCGTGATCTTCCAAGGTTGTTTTGCTTTCGCGTACATCGCAGTAGATCTGGATCCTAGTGTAATGTGAACGACCGCTGATAGGATCTTCTCTCACTGAACTAACTGCTTGCCCATTGAATTATGGGTAGTAATGGAATGTTGGCGGTTATTTCAAGCGATCAAAACAGATAATTTATGTATTCTACGTTCGAAATTGCTCCGATCTTTCCTTGACCTGAGCAATTCTGTTGTTAACCATGCCCGAGGAAAAGGATAAAGTTATTCCTGTACGTGTCGCTTTGAGAATAAGACCGCTAGTTCCGAAAGAAATCGGCGAGGGTTGCAAACAATGTATCAGATGCATACCAGAAAATGCACAAGTTGTGATCGGTGATGACAAAGCCTTCACTTACGATCATGTGTTCGATACGACAAGTATACAGGAGAATTTATACAAGAAGACTATAATTCCGTTGCTTGAAGGCTTTTTTAACGGATATAACGCCACAGTTCTCGCATATGGACAAACAGGGTCGGGAAAAACATATTCCATGGGCACAGCATTCACAACGTGTAACGAGACCTCTGAGGAAAGAGGTGTGATTCCAAGGCTGATCGAGACTGTGTTTCACTGGATCAATGAAAGAAAGGAAAAAACGGAATTTTTGCTGAAAGCGTCATTCCTAGAGGTACCAATGAAAATGTGTCCAATATAAGTGATTGTTAATACGATGTTTTGATCGAAATTAATTATTCTCATCAGTAGCAAACTAGATTGTTTTTCCCTTCCTCTCAGGCTCTTTCTATCTCTCTCGTTTATGAAAAGAATCTCAGCGATCAATAAAAAAATGAATGAATAATATAAATATATATTTAAACTGTTCTTTTAACAATAATTTTTTTTCTATTTGTCCTGGGTCATGCACTGTTGTGGGAACAATTTTTGATTCTATATTTTGTAGATTCACAATGAAGAGATACATGACCTTTTGAATCCTTGTCCTCCGGAAGAATCTAAGATTGCCATAAGAGAAACACATGATGGTGGAATCAAGGTGAATCTGGTGACTAGTGTTAAAGGGGAACTGGAATCCCTAAGAAGGCACTTTGACCTCGCACAATGATATTCCAGCTTACTGAAAAGGTCGCCTTTTTGAGGAGTAAACAAAATTTGCTGCAGAAAACTGTTCATGCTCTATTTGATAAAAGATTGCTCCTGCTAGCAATAGCTAGTTGATAAATTTATTACAGTATGGCTACATGTATATTGTATTTAGCTAGTATCTCACTTAAAGTTCTACACCTAGAAAATATGTAGCTTTTAAGATCTACTTGTTTGGTAGCTCCTCAGCTTTTGCGAATAAGAATTATTCTAAATTACAGGTAGATTAATCTTTGTCATATTGTTTTGTTGTCAATTAATGTTGAGGTTCTCAATTACTTAATATTCTTGTTTACAAGGTTGTTTCTTCAAGTACCTTTATTTTTAAGCTGACACTGCTTTTAAATGTTATTCTCACACATGACACAACTGTACACCTTTTTATAAGATACACAGAAGAGCTTCATTTGGACAGCTGTATACAAGTTTTCCTTGGTGTTCTTGCTCAATTTGTTGAGATTTTTGTTATGTTTGTGCTAGTTAGAGACAATTGGATTTTACTTACTGTGTGTACAAGTTTACATGGCAATGAAGATTTTTTTTCTTATCTAGTAGAATGATTAGTAATACACCCCAAAGTGTAGAAGCTTTCTTGTAACTTAGATATTATTTTTCATAGATTGCTGGTTTACAGGAAGTAGTGGTAACATCTGGGGCTGATATGGTGAGATGCTTAGAGCAGGGATCTGCATCAAGGGCAACTGGAGCCACTGCCATGAACAGCAGATCAAGCCGCTCTCATGCCATATTTACAATAACTTTAGAACAGAAGAAGCTGCAGGGGTAAATGGTCTTTAGGATTTTTAAGGATCTTAGCCGAAATCTGAGTATTCAATAAGAGTCCCCAGAGATTCTCATGGTGAAAAGAAAATGACTTTTTTTTGTTTTCCACAAAAGTTATAATTTTGCTCAATAACTTTGCCCAGTTGGATCTTGCCCAGTTGCAACAAATAAGTACACATATTCCCATTAAACCTCAAAGTAATTTCATCCTTTAAAAGCTCAAATGAAGTATTGAAAGGACTTTTTGAGGATGTTTTTTGGCATTGAATCTGGACAAGGAAGATTTCACATGTTTTAGGTAAGGATAAGGGTTTTCAGTCGAAAGTGGTCTTAACAATTTAGATCCTACTCTCATTATAGAGTAAAGCTCCCATTAACACCATGGCCATTCCTTCTTGATGAACAAGCAAATAGGAAAAAAAGAATGGTGCACAAAAGCTGTGACTGACCAGGGACGTAGAAAATGAATTTCTCACTTCCCCCCCCCCCCTGCCCCCCCCAACTGGTATTTTTCAAATGTTGGAGAGTGGTGCCATTATATTGATAACCTAGCCTTCAAAAGTCTCTATATTATAGGTTCAAATTTGATAGCCAGTTTTACAACATTGTTTCCAGGAGTGAACTCAAAAAGGCTAAGTTTCATCTGGTGGATCTTGCTGGTTCTGAAAGAGTAAAGAAGACACATGCTCAAGGGGAACGCTTCAAGGAAGGTACAGCTTAATGCTGTTGTAAGATAAAGTGCTTTTTTCATGAATTTTTAGCATGTATGTGACTGCAGCTTAATTTTGATGTTATTGTACTTTTTTAAGTCATTAGCACTTAGTGAAGACTTCAGTTAAGTGTTTGAGAAGTGTTTGACTTCCAAACCCCCCCCCCCCCCCCATTATTCAGACTTGTGGATATTTTTTTCAACTTATTTGACACCGATTTTTTTTTTTTTTTTTTTTTTTGCAATGACAAGATCACAAAATACCTTTGAGATGGCTGGTTTTGTTGTTTTAACATGTTTAGATTAGAATAGTGATTTGCAGCAAAGAAAAAAAATGTCATCTGATCAGAATCCACGTTGGAACCTGACCTATAAAATCAATGATTCCTGAATATATACTCCTGATTCTCTACCATTTATTCCAAAACATTATTTCGCAGGTGTTAACATCAACAAAGGGTTGCTAGCATTGGGTAATGTTATTAGTGCTCTTAGTGATGAGCTGAGGAAATCTAATGCCCACGTCCCTTACCGCGACTCCAAGTTGACACGTCTTCTTCAAGGTAAAAAAAAATTGCACCCAGTACAATAAATCACAGTACAGGGCAAAACCATCTTTGTTTTGTCTTGTTTTTGTTTTTTTCTGTCAAGTTGGGATTTGTTTTCTATCTTGTTTTATCTTTGAACCCACACATCTGGGATGAGAAATGATTTCATGTGACCTGAGCAGAAACATATTTAGCACGATTTCCTAGCTGACCTTACCACGGTACAACAGTAAATGCTCTGCCCTATTTTACACGAAACTCTGCGTGTAAGATTTTACACGCACCTTGAAGAATTAATTTTGCGTGTACTTTTTTACACGTACTTTCGTGTATTTTTTTTACTCGCGCGTAACGCGCGCCTACTTTGCTTGCAAACTGTGCCCGTGCAATGCTGCTATTCTTGTGGCTGGTACTGTTGATGAGATAAGAATGGGGAAAAACTTTATTCCTCATTTTCACTCTTTGAGTTTCAATGAAAGCCGTTTCCTAGCGGTCTACCGCCCCCTGTAAAACCTCTTGCCGCCGTCTGTTGAGCCCGCAAGCAGACTCTCGTGTTTGGGTTCCGCCTAACGGTCCCTTTTTCGGGCGCAGTTATTGAAACACATGAAAACGTCCAAAGACCCATCAATTATACAATCATGTATCTCATATAGTAATTTAGAACGATAACAATTGCGTGGGATGGAGTTGGGGTTGTCATGTGGCCTGCTACACTCCTGTTCTCGTGCACTCTCTTCGCGCTTCCTCGTATAACCTATAATAAAGAGATTGAGCACTGCGTTTACGGAAAACGGCAAACGTCAGCTTGTTCTTCCACGTTTCACGTAAAATAGCGTGAACCTTGCTGCTCTACCTTGTGTGAGCTCACGTCACGGTTTGAAGGTGCCCTGGCATGAATTACAAGGAATAGTTTGAGTGCCCCTTTTCCGACAATTAAGAAAAAGTGAAAAAATCTTACGTAACCGGCGAGGCGCAAGCGTGAAAAAATGGTGGGAAAAAGAGGGTCACGTGGTCACTGTTGCCGTTCATGTTTCACTTAAACGCGCTGCTGAATCTCGCTAATAATTATAATGGCTCAAGAGAGAACAAACTCTCAATTTTCTTTTGTAGACTCTCTCGGAGGAAACAGTAATACCTTGATGATCGCTTGCGTGAGTCCTGCAGACAGTAATTTTGAGGAAACCCTTAACACGCTCAGATACGCCGATCGAGCGAGACAGATAAAAAACAAACCAATTGTTAATCTTGATCCGGCCGCAGCTGAACTGGCGCGACTTCGCCATCAGGTGTTTAAGACATTTTAATGAATCTAACGTATAATATCATAGGAAAATTCGTTACTTGACGAGGGAATTCCGCATTAAATTACACGCGGAAACCCATATCGCACGAATCGTGAAGCGATGGGTGCGCTATCGGGTTTCAAATGCAATTTAACGCGGAATTCACGAGTCAAGTGATGGATTTTCCTTGAATCGCATAATTGAATAAAAATAAGAAAAGAACACAGCATTACTTTATCGTTGTTATGTATACGTAGATGCGAACCAATATCACTTAGTCTCGTTTTCAACTCGCAATTCCACGCTAAATACCTCGCTTCGTTAACCAATCAGAATACTAGATTTTATTCAATAATGCGATTTTAAGGGTGAAAGTGCCAAAGATGCCGAAGGAAATACTGTTGTTACGTGTCAGAAATTTCTGCAAAAGTTGGACTTACATTATATGTTAATCATTGACCGAATGTCATATTGGTCACTTTAGGTCCAGTTGCTTCAAGTGCAACTTCTCCAGGGACAAACCATTACAGGAGTGACTGCAGGAGGGACAAGGTACCGTTTATAATGAATTAGTTTTCGGGGAAAATAGTGGATTTGGGGAGATTCAAGGAGAATCTACCATTCACCAATCCTGTGACGCAAGATATTTTTCGTACAAGTACATCATTTGCGTTCTCTATCATTCTCGGTACACTTCAAAATGTGAAAAAAAGCTATGCAGGGGGAGAAAGAGATGACTCTTCATATTTGTGCTTCCCACTCTTCCTGTCTGAGTCGGTTGCCCTTCTTTTGAAGACGACTGGGAACGAGTAAGCTCCACCAGGGCGTTCACGTGATACGTAGGATGCAGAAACCTTGAGCTTGACATTAACTGGAGAGGGATTTCCACAAGAATGAGGCCTCTGTGGAGGATTCAAGTCCCTTGCCAACTCCATCCTTGATTGAGCTCATTTTACAGTTTTTTTTTTTCGGAATTTTTAGTGACGAGAACACTTCAGCTATCAACATCCAAGAAATGACGGACAGAATCACGGAACTCGAAGTGAGTCTCCTTTGATTTTTTTCTATAAATGTGTGTTCATTGTTTTAATCTCGTTTACAAGTTGCTGCTCCTCACCAAGTTGAGGGGGAATCGACTTATTTAACTTGCCCGTTTCTTTTCAGTCCGAAAATGAAAAGCTGAGTTCCGAGCTGCATGCCTCTGTCGATCAGAACACTCAGATGTACGAGAAAGTGTTGGTGGTAAGAAGAAAATAAAAACCTGTTAAAAGTAATTGTTGAATTGTATGAACTCCACCTATTCTTTTTTTGGTAGCCTAATATAAGCTCCGCCTGGAAAATCCTAATTCCCTGATCAAGACGTTTATAGTAGACCATGAGAACGAGGCAATTCTCCTTGACCATTTTAAGTTCACCTTGCGTATCAGTCTTGTGTTTTTTTTCTTTATACAATGCATTATAATTTTGATATCATGTTTTATTTATCCCTTTTAGGCTGAGCTAGCTCGCGATAAAATGCTGCGAAAATTTAATGAGCTGAAAGGCCATTTTAGGTAGGAAGGCTGTCGTATGATTTACATTACTTTGACAATAAAGCGTTAGGAATGTAGCAGAAATACTTTCTTTTTAATTTCTCATGTTTTCTTTTTCTTTGCATTAGCTACAAAGTGTTTGGTAATTTTGTGTTTTTCAGCGCTAAAATCACCGCAAATGTGGCCGAGTCAGTGGACAATAGCCAGGCTGACATGGCGTTAGCCGAAGAACTTCAAACAAAGCTGCATGAACTCGAGGTCAGCATCCTCACAAAAGCGCACACTTAGTAATATCATTAGCTAGAAGTGACTGCCTGAATAAATGATTACCTTGAGTGCTTGAGTTCAACCCTGGAGGTCAAAGGTTGACATCATCTACTCATGCAGTCTCCCACTTTTCTTTGGAGTCTAGACTCCCACTCGACCGCTAAGTCGCCAAAGGGTTTGTTTCTCCTGTTTGGAGTTGAACAATTCTATGTTTATGAATCACAACCTTGCAGATGACGTGTAGATGTCGAATGCATTAACATTCATATAAAGTCTCTGTTATTTAATGTTCTAAGTGATACTTTGTGTCTGCTTTCAGGAGAGTTTGAGCTCGACTACAAAGTTGGAAGATGTAGTTAAGACTGAAGAACAGGTTTGTTTAGGAAAATCTTCCCAATTCTGACTTGTGCTATGGGCTAAAATTACCCAACAAACAAAGAAAGCGGAACTTTATTCCCATGCCAGTACTTCCTCAGTTCTGATCCGTAAATCATCCCATCTGGCTTGTGTTGATTTCCTTGTAAATTGATGGAGAGAGTCAAGATAACTTCCTTCTAATGACACTTGTGCCAAAAAAAAAAAAAGCGAGCGGCTCGTTATGCTATTTTCTAAAACCAATGATCGCGATCTGCTTCACTTTTTTTCTTGTCAGCCCACCAGTGACACAGAACACCCGGACGAGTGCGACGAGAGCTCTGACCCAAGGTCCCCTTCGGATGCCTCATTTGTTTCCCAGCACGCTTTAAGGCGAGCAGAGCTTGGGAGACAACTCCAGGAATTGAATAAAGCACTCGCTCTTAAAGAAGAGTTAGCCAATAAGATGGTGTCGAATGACGAACGGTTGTCCAATATGAGAAAACAGTATGAGGTCAGTACGAGTTGTCGACACAAATGTTTTTCCAGTTAAGGCCGTTTTGTTAACACATTTGTTCATCTTTTGAGTTCCTGATTCTTCTTTATTCGTTCAATTTTGCTGAATTTGTTTAATCCCTTGATGCTTCTTCTCCAAGTTAGTTTTACTCTAATTAAGAAATTTTTTAGAAATCTCGGAAAATCCTGGCTCCACACTCTTTTAATTCATGACTCTCTTTATTTTGTGAAGGACACTGTTCGCGAACTGGAGGGTGAAATTTCGAGGTTGGAGAAGGAAAAGGCGAGTCTTAGCGTTGCGTTAACCAGCAAGAAGTCCGAAGCCTCCGACAGGTAAGTGTGAATGTGACTGGTTTCAAATACGGTCGACAACCCCTTTCCACCTTCCCCCTCCCCCTCCTTCCCCTTTCCCCCTCTCCCACTCTCCCCCTTTCCTCCTTTCCCCCTTTCCCGCTGTCCCCCTCAACCCCTTTCCCCCTCTCCCCATTTTCCTCTCTCCCCCTTCCCCCTTTCCACCCTCTTCCCCCTTTCTCACTTCCCCCTTTCTCACTTCCCCCTCTCCTCTCCCCTTCCCCCTTTCTCCCTCTCCCCGTTTCCACCCTTTTCCCCCTTTCCACCCTTTTCCCACCTCCCCCTTTCCTCTTTTCCCCCTCTCCCACTTCCCCCCTTTCCTCCTTTCCCCCTCTCCCCCTCTCTGCCTTTTCCCCTTTCCACCCTTTTCTCCCTTTTCCACTTCCCCCTTTCCTCCTTTCTCCCTTTCTCCCTCTCCCCCATTCTCTCTCCCCCTTACTCAGTGTAACATTCATTCTCCTTTCCAGCAAAATGAATGAAAAGAACAGGAATAGAATCAAAGAACTTGAGGCCAAAATTTCAGATCTGAAGAAGAAGCAGGTTAGTTCAGTTGGCGGTTATCGTTTTCGTTTGATGGAACTGATTTAGTGCCTTACTGCCATTAAGAATGTTCCCTTTTTCTGTTGCATTTCTTAGTATCATCATGGTTGTATGATTTAATTTTTCCCAGCACGTGTGAGATGATCAGTAACGCTGCGTGCATGAAACAACTGCAGACGTTTGAGTTCTTGATAATTTCATCCTGTATAAAACTAGATCATTTTCATTTTACCTTCAGTTTAATAAGACAGGGATAGCTCGTATAACTTGGTGGGCTAGAAAGTTCTGAAAACAGGACCAAGTCCTATGTATTTATTTTGTTATTATTTGTCAACAGGTTGAACAACACAAACTTTTGAAAATGAAGGAACAAAGCGACTGTACTATAAAGAAACTCAATTCTGAGATTCAGGTTAGTGGTGATCAAATGAATTGCCTTGATTTCTCTCCGTTCTTACAGAAAGCAGCCACTTAGATGTATTTTTAGCGATGAGAGTTGTCAAAAAAAAATCAATCATTCTACTACAAAAAGAGAGATCTTTAAATTCTATTTTCTATCCATGCAGGGTATGAAGTCGATCCGTGTCAAGCTAATGCGCCAGATAAAAGAAGAATCTGAACGCTTCAGAGCACTGAAGGCTCAAAAAGACAAGGAAATTAATCAGTTGAAGGACCAGGTCAGCGGTCTTATGGAATCTTTTTGTAATTTCGTTTTGTTGATGACATTTTAAAATTCATCAATAATAGGATTAATTATTAATTAATTATTAATTAATTATCATCGACGTCATCATCATTGAAGTCATCATCAAAATCATAAGGGTCATAATAATATTGTGAATAAGTTATGTGGATAAAAAGGCGTGGTAGGTTTATATATAAGTCACTATGACATCAGTTTGAAATGTACACGATTCTCTTCACAGGGTCGCAAAAGGCAGTTTGAATACAAGAAGTTGGAGAACATTCATCAGAAGCAACAGGCTGTCCTCAAAAGAAAAACGGAGGAGGTAAACCGCATATGACCTACACGTGAATGGTAATGTTGTGGGCACTATGATCACGTGTTCAGGCGTTTGTCAACTTAAACGAATTTGCTTAGATGGACCGAAAAAGAGTGAAAATGTCAAGCCTGGTTAAGGGTCGAAAAGCGGTATTCACTTACTTCATGTAAGTAAGAATGAGTATAAGTAGATTTTTAGACACGTCGTACTGAGGTGAATAACGGGCTATTCTCGATTTAGAGAGTGAGAAACTTTGTAAAACGGATAATGAAAATAACAGTTTTGTAACAAGGACATGACTAGAGGTTCTGCAATAAGAAGGTTTATGAAGAAAGATATTTTTTCATCTTGGGACAAAGAAAGACTCCGAGTTCCTTGGGAAATTACACCTCATAGCTTCGGATTCCAAACTAAGAATTAATATCTTTCATTAGGTGTCGGCAGTTCAGAAGCGTCTTAAGATGGCGCTGGATCGCCAAAAGGAGGCGGCGGAGAAGAAATCCATGATACAACAGCAACAACAAAAACAGGCCGAGGGACTTGTTCCAAGAATGAAGGTATCTCCATCAAGAACAGATGGCGTAACCCTACCCACAGCAGCCAAAAGGCTATTACAACTGCCTTGACGCCTTTTTACCACCACCTATGAGTTGGAAAGTCTTTGGTTTAGCATTTTACTCTATGAGCAAGCGCCAGATGATAAACTACTACCATTTGGTGTCATTCGAGGATTTAAAAACAAAATAAAAACAAACAAACGTCGAATTTTTTCTTTTGAAATTAGGCAATTAATTGTGGTGCGCATGAACTTAATAGCTCACCTGGAAACCCTCGACAAAGCGTTTTAAGCTCGATGAAATGTTGATGTTACCGCGGATAGCATTGGAGTTCCGGATAAATGCTTTCGTATCAGAGGCTGGTGAAGAACGACATTCGTTTACGAAGAAAGGCACCTAAAATAAATGAAAAACTGAGTTGAAATCTTACGTTTGCGTAAGGTAGATGTTTACCTTTTTTTGTAGTCGCGGTTAAGGCATGAAGTCGAGGTCCCTATGAGCGTGGGCTAAGCCAGACAGACACTAGGAAATCTCATTAAAAACTGAGTCGAAATTTTATGTTTGCGAAGAAATTACATGTAGATGTTTACCTTTTTTTGTAGTCCTGGTTATGTCATGAAGTCGAGGTTCTTGTGAGCGTGAACCAAGCGAGACAGACACTAGAAAATCTCATTGACGATAGGAAAGTATTGTCGAGACAACTAGCGGAGTTAAGAAGTCAGGAAGAAGATCAACATGACGAACCTGCTGCCAAGGTAATGACTACCTGTCTATCTGTCTGTTTGTCTGTCAGTAAACAGTGGTACTACAATACCAAAGATCCTCATTGCCTATTAAAACTTTTCTATTTATTTGATCTCAATGACTACCAGCAGTCCCTCCTTATGGGCGAAGTTCGTGGCGCAAATAAAAACAAATTCAGCGAAAAAGAAAGTTGATGTTAGCTTCCCCTCCGCGAGGAACTCTGGGAGTGAGGTACACTACTTTTCGTGCACCTAACTCCCAGAATTCCACGCGGCCGAATAGGAGGGACTGCTCTTGGTCCACGGCGTCATCACCTTTTGTTCTCACCTGGTGACTTCCAAACTTCATGAAATGTCCAAATAACTTATTAAAGTGCACCTAAACCCAAAAATTTTTTTTCGCTTAACGAAGTAAGCGTATTTTTTGGAGTATTTCTGTGCAAAAATTGTTTTATTTGCTCAAATCTTCAACTTTCTGTGCCTAGTCAAAATACGGAAAATCGGCCGCCGTCTTGGCTCAACACCGAGTTTAAAGAGGAATGGTTCTAGCG
The DNA here is from genome assembly GCF_964205215.1 of Stylophora pistillata. Lineage (NCBI taxonomy): Eukaryota > Metazoa > Cnidaria > Anthozoa > Scleractinia > Pocilloporidae > Stylophora > Stylophora pistillata. The sequence goes on along the minus strand of NC_142527.1, from coordinate 26,056,625 downwards.
GGTAATGTGACGTCAAATCGAGAACACGAAAGTCTGCATTTCACACATTTTCACTTGTTTGGGAAGGTTGTCGTCGATATTGTCCAAAATATGCCGACTGGGTGTGTTGTATGAGGAATGTATGAAGCGCGATACCCTCTTGCAAATTTCGCACGTTGCTACATCCTCCTACAACACACTTAGTCGGCAAATTTCGGACAATATCGACGACAACCTTCCCAAACAAGTGAAAATGTGTGAAATGCAGACTTTTGTGTTCTCGATTTGACGTCCCAATACCCGCTAGAGCCATTCCTCTTTAAACTCGGTGGTGAGCCAAGATGGCGGCCGATTTTCCGTATTTTGACTGGACACAGAAAATTGAAGATTTGAGCAAATAAAACAATTTTTGCACAGAAATACTCCAAAAAATACGCTTATTTCGTTAAGCGAAAAAACATTTTTGGGTTTGGGTGCACTTTAAGGTTCACCATTGTAATGTTGGCACAGTGTCCTGAAAGGAGTTTTTCTTGTACTTTTCGGTCGAGGTTTTGCTTGCAAGTCTCTTTTTTAACGCCATCCTTATTGTATTTGTAGAAAATACTCCAAGAGGCTGGCACTCCGAGCGACAAGAAAAACAAGTCACATAGTTTACAAATAAGAATCACCACCCTTGAACACGAGCTCGAACTAAGGTTTGTTAATACGTCGTCAAGAAACGTCTATTATTTTTCTTTTTAAGTTTCAAACTTTGCTTCTCATCAAGATTAAGTTATTCCCTTTACTTCGTAATTCCATTCACGTCATTCGAATTATTCTCTAGACTCTATGGCGTGTTGTCTCAAAGCCTTTTTACTGCCGAGTTTTTTTGTAGTTTTAATACCTAGGTTTTTAAAAATAATTTCCCCCTTCACTAACTATTCAGTTTTTCTTTAACTTACATCTTTAGCAATGTTAAAACTAACAGAAGCTCTTTCCTTCCAACAGGAGTTCCCAAATAGGTGTGCTACAGCAAAAGATTCTTGATGCAGAGCAAGGTAAATTTAGCATCGTCCTAGCCGAAGATATGCACGGGAGACTTAGCATGGAAATTTAGCAATCGTGAGCTGCGTAAACTGTTTGCTTTGAACAGCTATTCACCGAAGTTGTGTTTAACGGTCGAGATGGCCACGAGTAAGGAAACAGGTCTGGATTAAAAGTAAACGGAAGAGTGAGACTCGCAGATCAGATTCATTTACCACCTCCTTTCTTGACACGAAGGCGTGTTCTTTTCTTGGAGGAAATTACTCGAGTAAAAAAACCTCTGAAATCTTTCCCTATTCCCAGCAATGCGAAATGAAATTTCCATGATTTTCTTTTCAATTCATGTCTTTAACCCCAGCACAATCAGCTTCTCATCAACTGTAGAATAAAGGCCAACCCTTTGCATTTTTAAGCAATCGTTCGCCAGATCATTTATTTTAATTTTTGTGTGAACTTAGGGGAAAAATCAAGACATCGCTGGAATAATATTCACAGCATGGCTGAAGCAAAGGCAGGGTTGCAAGTTTTGCTAAACATGGTGGGTTATTTTTGTCTGTTTTCTCCTTTTCTTTTCGATTATAATGCTAGTCGGTCCACGCGTACTGCAGGTGGTTAAATGATCCCAGACACGATGAAGTGTGAAAACTCAACTAAGCTTTCGATTTGGTACTTTACGTTTTAAATTTTCATTGCAATTGGCGAGAATACCGGACGGTCCGCTTTACCGAACGTGTGGCATTGTGCCACTATTGTTTACGTAAAACTACAAGATAAACAGGACCATGTCCATTGTGTTTTATCACTGTGAACCTTTTGGAAAAAACGCGGATTATGGACTGAACGATACGAAACGGGGATCTATTGTCTTTTAATGTAATTGTGTCATAGGAAACAAAGGGAGAAAAATGTCTGCGGTTTAAATTCACAGAATGATTTACATTTTAAAACTGCACACTCAAGCTTAAATCCTTTCTCGAACCAGGCATTAAGTGACCTTGTAAACCGGCCTGCAACAATCTCGTCGTTGACTCTTTCCTTTTTATAAGAACGGTGTATCTGGTACAGTTGATATCGCATGAAATATTAGTATATTTTTATCTTCGCAGACAGTGGCAGCAACTCTTGCCAATACAAAGACGGAAAAATCCAGAGAGGAGTTTGAGTCCCAGTTAAACGAACTAAGGTCACGTGAAGAGGTGGGAGATAGCTAGGACCACTGCTGCATGAGTGCAATGAAGTGACCATTTTTTTCACTGCATTACCGCAGTAGGGTAGGACTGGAACGGAACATATGCGAACCATGCGAGTAGTCCACCCAATAAATCCCACCCCAGGGGAGGACATCCATCACACAGTAATCTCGTGCGTGGGAAATTAACGTGTCTTACCCCTAACCCTGCAGGAGACGGGACCTCCATTTATTCGTCCCTATGCGAGAAGACTAGAATATCTAACCATTTCTTGATGTTATAGAAAGGTAGCTCATTCTTTTCAATTATTTTAAGACCTTGAGTATTGGTCCGGCCGGGGCTTGAACCCTCGACCTCCCGCACAACAGTCCAGCGCTCTATCCACTGAGCTAACCGGGAGGCGGGTTAGCTCCATCGTAACATTAAAGAGCTCATTGAAATCATTATGAAGGACACGTGGGTTAAGATAGAGGAGGAATATATCGTTTCGGTTTTTTTTATCGCATTCGAGACTGGAAACCTTAAGAAGTCCTTTGGGACAAAAGTCAACAACTATCTCAACTCAAAAGACGCCCTCTTTGGTGATCAAACACGGGCCATATTGGAGGAATGCGACGAGCTTTCTCAAGGCTGCGTCAATTTTGTTCTGTTTGTCAAAAATTAAGCAATGGGTTGAAAATATTTTTGCGAGCGCCTTATTGCTCAATAAATGTATAGCGCTATCTACCAGACTTATCGGAATAATGAGTATTAATGATCGATACATCAAGATATTATTTAGATGTCGCTTTTAATTTATCAGCGTCCATACTACTGAATTATTTGGCATAGATCTTAAGATTACTCGCGTGTGGATTTTACTGAAGTGGTCAAGTTCTGTTTCAGTCCATGTCTTCAGAGCATCAGGCTGAAATGAAAAGAATTCAACGATCTCACGACGATTTCGTGACACGTCTTAAGGAGGAACACGAGGAAAAAGTCCAGTGCCTTCTGCAGCAAATACCTTCCAGCGACGCCTCGTATAATTCCCAGCAGGAAACAACAGAAGAGCTTCAGGTGACAAATAAAAAAAAAGAGGTTTCTCCAGTTTAGAAACTGCCATTTGAAATCAAAGATGGCGGCTATTTTTCTCTATGAAATTACTGAGCACTCGCTCGCCCAAATTACGCCTGTGCCGTAAGCTAAATTCTCATTGGCTACTTGTGGTATTTGCCTTGTTCCGATTGGTCATTGGGATTTTTTTATTTTGGTTCTACAAAACTCAGTCAATCGAGAAGCGCCCTAATATAACTTCATAGTCTTTTTTTTTTTTCCTTTTTACAGGAGCAACTCGGGGCGTTGAAAGAAGAGAACAACAACTTGAAAGAGGTATGATACATGTGTTATTTTATTTTTCAATACAAATACAAGTTATTATTTTCCAAGAAGTTGTTTTATATTATTACCCAGGTATGGCAAGCCAATTGTGGCAATATTCAATACTAAAATTCAATGAAATTCAATGAATTGAAGTTCAATTCAATAAAATTCAAGCAACAATTAGCTTGCCGTACTTAGGACGTTTTTCAAAGTTGAACTCTCTCGAAAAGTGAACTTTCGAACCTTCGAAAATGCGTCGTTCGAATACCCCTTGAAATTATCTGTTTCTCTTTTGGCTTATGTGAGTGATTTCTTTTTTAGCAATTGAGACAACTGAGGGACGTCTTTGCATCTGATTCTCCATCCCCCAAACCAAAGAAACAGGTAATTAAAAATAAGATTCGTTTATCAATTTGCTGCTGAACCCTGGTATTTTTTCGATCTTTTTTATATCCTTTCGCGCTCGACTGTCTAAGAAAGGCTCATTGTATGAAGGCACGTGGTTACAATAAAACAAGTAGCTCAAAATTTAGGGACCTCAGTTTCATACTAAATAAACTGATCGTGGCGACCATATTTTATCGGCAGATTTAAGTTATCGATCTAAGATCGCAAATTTGTCGTCATTTCTTTTTCAACTTCGCGTTCAGAGTGCACTCAAACCAATTTGTCCAGATGAACATGTAGGATTGGCGTTGGAAACATCATTTTTTTTGGATTTTACCCCGCCGATGGTTGAATTAGGTATCTTTTCCAAGTTGGTAATTTGTGAAGTTTTCCACCTGCCAGCAGAGGTAGCCTAACAATTAAAATCTTGCATTGCCTTTTTTCCCTATTAGAAATCAAAGAAGAAAACGGTTGAAGTACTCCAACACGACGAGGACTGGGCCATGGATTTGAGTGAGGAGAGTGAACAGGAGGATTTGGTTGAGCTAGACCCAGACTGGGTGAAAACCCCCGTGGGCCGGCGTCCACAGCGGAGGTCTGGGCGACGCACCCAGTCCGCTGACGCTTCATCACTTATCATTAATTCTGGGCAAGGACAGGTAACTAGGCGGGTCGAATGCATAGTATTTTCGTCTTTTTTTAAGGAGTTAACCGGTACAGTTAAAAAAAAACGAGGAATATCATCCTTGATATCTAGTCTCCTTCTAACCGGAGTGATTTGTTCATCTTGAATCCGCTTGAAGGAGAAATGTTTTTGTTAAGAGAGAGGGTGTTCGCTTTCTCTTTACTGTGGAAGCCTGAGTGGATTTTACTGGAAGAGCAGTTTAAAATTACATAGACGAATAGATGAATAAATAGATACACGAGATAGATTCTTCTTAACCGGAAGGAAAGAAGAACGGATAGATCTGACCAACGTACCGACTGACTGACTGACCGGCAGATAGATGGTTGATAGATTGTTTGACAGGTTGATTAGTTGATTGCTTGACTGACTGCTGACTGATTCGCTTTCATTTTTAGGGATGCAAGTGCACAGGGAAGTGTGCAACAAGTAACTGTCTTTGCAAGAAGAGCTCTACTGCTTGTTCAGACGAATGCGGATGTAAAGCAGTGAAATGTGTTAATCGTCAACTGGTATTTGTATTTCATGTTTACCGTACATTACGTTAAAGTACCTTTTCATTATTTTGAATAAAAGAAGTATTTTATCTTCTTGAAGTACTCACATTTTCGCTTCTTACTGTCTTTCGCTGTCTTCAGAATTTAAATGGTTAAAATTCTTCCAATCCTTTTTCAGAAATCTCTGCCGGAAGTGCCGACTGTGGATATAGGAACGCTAAGCGAAAATGGAAATGGTGAGGGAATTGGAATGTATAGGAGAAAGTTTTAGTTATCGTCATCTGGCGACCATGTTACAACTTGCCGACTTTGGAAAACGCTGAGCTAAGCTAAGATTTAGATATAAATAATTGAATTGGTGAGCAAAAATATTGGGTACTTGTCGGCTTACGAAGTTGAGAACTCCGTGATAAAATTACGACTAATTTCTCAAGCTTTGTCGCGCGATGTAAAGGCGACGTCTCTCACGTTCTGGCATTTAATAAATTGTTTGATTAATTGATTGCTTGATTAAATGGTTTCTTTCTCACAGCTTCTTCACCACCCTTTAATAATGACAAAGATGGGCGACAGGCATTGGTCGAATTGAAAAATGTATCCCAAGAAACGAAGAAAGAAATCAAGAAAACAGTGCCATTATCCCTTAAACAAAATGGAACAGAGAATCAACTGGTAACAAGCACAAAGCCTGAAGTGCTCCATAAACCTTACTCCAGCAGTTCGGTTTCATCTTCTGACGAAGACGGAACACAATCAAAGCATCGAGGTTTCTCTAGACCCGGGTCCACACCTGGGCGGTCTGTGTCCGGTCTCATCAAATCGAGAGCGCCTGGGTTCAGCTTTGGTTCCGCAAAGAAGATTGTTGTAAATAAGCCTATCACAAAGTTCAACCATGAAAACAAGAGGAAACGAAAGTTGTTGAAACCTTCCAACACAGCCCTAAGCCTGGGTGCTAAACCTTGATTTGTAATAGCACATTTGCGAATTACCTTTGGCGTCTTTTTCAAAGCGAGTTCCGGTGCTCATCCTCTCCTATGATTATAAGTTTTCATTTACATACAAAGTGAACTCATTTTCATACAATATTGGTTATGCATCAGGAGAGCCCAAAGGTATTTCGAAAATGGCCGCTGGTAGAGTAGCAGAGCAGCGTGGTTTTACGAATGTAATTCGTATTGTAAATAGTGTCAGTTACAGAGACTAAGATATGAAGAACTGAATGAGCCAATCAGATTTGTATTCATCACGGTGGCGGTTTTATTCACTTCAGCCTGTGACTTCTTATGAGTTAAAATACTGGCACCGTAACGTAAATTTGGAGTTAGGGAGAGCACCGAATGGAATTAGTAGAAACCGTCAACTGTTGTCTTTTTTTTTTTTTTTTTTCGGAAATATCATAAATCACTTTTTAAGAGTTGAAGGATGATTGACTGATGATAATCTTCCTTTTAGAACAGTTTTTCTTTTTAATCATTTTTCCTCTCTAAACAAGGATTTCATACAGCAGTTATCCTCAAATCGAAATACTTTATTTTCTATTTTGATAGTGTTATTACCACAAATCATTTCTATCATTTTCAAAGAATTCCAATCGAGTGTCATAAAACTATAACCAAAGTAATCAAATCGGCTAATCAAAACAGGGCAAATCATCAGGAGCAGCCAATGAAGCGACCAATCAAAACAGGGAAAATTATCATAGGTAGCCCGTGAGAGTTCAGTGAGTAACCGATTCGCTATTGGTTCCATGTGGTTGTGCGAGTTTTCAAGACCAACCAGGGTGAAACAAAGCCTGTACAATCGCAGATTGAAAACTGCTCTATTTGCTTATCTTAGCCGATTGTAAATTTATAAATGGATAATGTTTTAATCTTTTCCGTTTTTGGTTTCTGTGCTCAAGAAATAAATTCCAGAACGATCCAGTCAGGGGTTTCGTTAAGGGCCGGGCACTGAAAAAATTGACCCGCTGTGAAGACGAATTTTCCCTTACCATCAACAGTAATCTCAATACTTATTTCCTCGAATAAGGGACCACACCCTAAAAAGCGCTCGGCTCGAAGGTCATTATGTCAGACCAGCGCCCCTCACCCTCACTTTCTTAGGTAGAAAGGATATAAGGAAAACTTGTTTCTACTGCCACTTCATTTATAAACTTTTAAGCTTCAACTACAGCGGAATCAGTGCAGGAGAATAGTTCTTTTCTTTTCTATTGCATTGTTGACCATCCAAGACTTGATCACCGCGGAGGGGGGACTGGGCTCATCTATCGTGACACTCGATGTTTCTAGAGCTAGTGACCACGACTCTTGAATTCTCCGAGTGGATTGCAAGATCTTCCCTACATAACATACGGCTTGTGATTGTCTACAGACCGCCTTCAGAGGAGAACCGTGTTCCCGTAGATGTGTTTCTCGCCGAGTTTCCTGAATACCTTGAGGCTCTACTATTATGCAAGGAACAACCGCTTATAACAGGCGATTTCAACATCCGCGTAGACGATCCTCAAAACTCTAATGCACGGAAATTCTTGGAGCTTCTCGAGGGCCTGGGTCAGCATGTTGATAAGCCCACCCTCGCGATAGACGCACTCTTGATTTAACTATAACACGCATGTCTGAATGCCTCGTCTCGCACACGCCTGTAGTAGATCAGTTTATCTCTGATCATGCCGCTGTCATGTGTTGGCTCACACCGCCGAGACCCGCACTTTCCGTAAAGAATTCCAGCCACAGGAAAAAGTCAAATAATATGGAGCAACTTAAAAGAGATTTTCAGTCTACCGAGCTGTGCACAGCAGTAAAACCAAATACTGCTAATGAATTAGAGGCATACGTAAACTCGTACAACAGCACCCTTTCTGCTCTCCTAGACAAGCATACTCCGCGTAGGAATCGCACAAGGGTTAGCAGGCCTGTGGTCCCTTGGTATAGCAATGAAATTGATGATGCTAAGCGCTCACGTCGGAAAGCTGAAAGAAAATGGAGAAGAACGCGGCTGCCTGTGGATTTTGCTGACTTCAAGCGGTAGAGGAATAAGGTTACCAATCTCATGAACAAGACAAGGGAAGAGTTTTATTTCAAATTTATAGAGGATAATGGAACTGATCAGAGAAAGCTATTCTGCGCTGCTAAAAAACTGCTTGGCGCATCTAATGTTTTGAACTTTCCTGTCCATCTCGACAAGAATGTGCTTGCAAATGATGTCGGCAAATTCTTTGTGCGCAAGATAGACCACATTCGTCCGGATACCGATTCCATTTGCTTGAGTACAACTAGTTCTGCTGGTTGTAATCTTGTCCCGCCGGACGGGGAGGCCTCGGATATCACTGACGAAGTACTGCACTCTTTTGGCAACCTCAGTGAGCGAAATGTGTGTGAGCTCATTAGAGCCTCTGCCAAGAAGTCATGCGTATTAGACCCATTTCCAACTAATGTGGTCTGTGATTCATTAGATGTTCTACTTCCGGTGATCACAAATATGGTGAATGCATCTCTGTCCACTGGATATTTTCCTGACAATTGGAAGGAAGCTATCATAAACCCTTTGTTCAAGAAGGGCAGATTGCCATATGTTGCTTAGAATGATTAGGTAAATTGAAATGTCTAGCGACTGGTTTCGATGTGTCCTTGTCATTCCTCTCCACTTCTCGAAGGTGTTCTCGGAATCGGTCACCTAGTCTTCTGCCTGTTTCGCCGATGTATATCTTTTTGCAATAAGTGCAAGTTATGCAATAGATTACATTGGCGGAGGTGCATGTGAAGTGAGCGGTGATCTTAATGGATTGTTTGGGTCCTGATATTTTCTCAGTGTTGTGAATGAAAGGACACGTTTTGTATCGTGCACGAGCGTATTTAAAAGTGTCTGGTTGGTCATTAGTCTGAAAAGAACTTCTGACTAAAAAATTGCCTATGTTTTTGTCGCGTTTGAATGAAATGAGCGGAGGCTACGAAAAGATAGTGCTTGTCTCTGGATCGTTTTGAAGTAATTTAAAGTTTTTAAGAATGATGGATTTAACTGAGTGGTTGTGAGGGTGAAACGTGAGAGTGAATGGAATGCGGTCGGAATCTTCCTTTTGCGACGTTTGTAGTGCTGAATGTCGATCAATAAGTTGGGCACGGTGGTAACCCGCTTGAACGACAGAATCAGGGTAACCACGTTTATCGAAAAACTGGCACATTGACTCTGATTTGTGGTGGAAATCAGAGTCATCACTACATAAACGACGAGGTCTTAGAAATTGAGAAAAAGTAATGGAATTCTTAACGTGAGATGGATGCGAAGACAAATACAACATAATAATAATAAAATAATAATAAAATCTTTATTACCGTGTCAATGTATTTAGCTCATAGAGCTAATTGGGGACACCTACTTACTAAATTAATAAAAAAAACTATGTACAGTATCATAATAAGTAACAATACAGCCGATAAACTATGCATTAAAATTTTAAAATATTTAGAAATATCAACAGTGTTCAGATAATATAAAAATACTTGTACCATGCAGATAAAAAAAAAAAAAAAAAAAAAAAAAAAAAAAAAGTCACGTGCTGCAAAGATTGCAGCAGTTGCAACTGTCTTCCACTAGGCTGACCAGGTCAACTCTACGGATTCTAGTTTTAAAGATACTAAGGCTTGGTAGTTCACGCATACCATTTTCTAATTTGGACCAAATATATGGTCCTTGATACCTTAGTGTGTGTTTACCATAGCGTATAGTGTTAAATCGTGGTATTTCAAAGTCACTATTCCTAAGGTTATAACGAGTACCCTTTCGAGCCTGTAGGTTTGTAATACACACTAGGGCATAAACCGTTGCCTTCAATTGAGTACCCTTATGCGAGTCTGTAGGTTTGTAATACACACTAGGGCATAAACCGTTGCCTTCAATTGAAACTTTGATGTCTAAAAAGGATGAAGAATTTTCAGAAATTTCCCAGGTATATTTCAGAGCCGGGTGAAAAGAATTGACTGCGGTTATGAATTGAGTGAGCTCCTCTCTGGTAGAGGAGGTAGCGCCGATACAGTCGTCGATGTAGCGACCGCAGAGTTCAGGTTTGGAGCCGTTGTATTGGCTGAAAAATTGGTGTTCGACAAAACCTACAAAAAGATTGGTATAGCTTGGTCCCATTTTGGTACCCATGGCTACACCATTGGTTTGTTTGAAAAAGTTGTCCTCGAATGAAAAACAATTGAGTGTGAGCACTAGTTCGGCTGAGCGTAGTAGTGTTTCAGATTTAGGTTCCTTAACGGTACGTTGATCAAAAAAATGTTTAAGGGCCAGAAGACCTTCACCATTAGGAATGACAGTGTAAAGAGACAATATCCATGGTGAAAAGAAGTTTGTTTTGGCCAAGGAAATGAAAGTCGCGAAAAATTTGAAGAGCGTGTTGGCTGTCTTTAATATATGATGGTAAAGTTTTGACGATGGGAGCCATAATTTTGTCTAGATAGCTGGATATAAGTTCGGTAGGGCAACTGCAAGCCGAGACAATGGGCCGACCCGAGTTGTCAGGTTTGTGAATTTTAGGTAAAAAGTAAATACAAGAAGTTCTGGGAGTGGTTATGATGAGATTTTTTGCTCTGGCCGGCAAGTCTTGTTTAGTTAGGAGTTGGTCTTCTGGCCCTTAAACATTTTGATCGTCATTCAGCACTACAAACGTCACAAAAGGAAGATTCCGACCGCATTCCATTCACTCTCGCGTTTCACCCTCACAACCACTCAGTTAAATCCATCATTCTTAAAAACTTTAAATTACTTCAAAACGATCCAGAGACAAGCACTATCTTTTCGTAGCCTCCGCTCATTTCATTTAAACGCGACAAAAACATAGGCAAATTTTTGGTCAGAAGTTCTTTTCAGACTAATGACCAACCAGACACTTTTAAATGCGCTCGTGCACGATACAAAACGTGTCCTTTCATTCACAACACTGAGAAAATATCGGGACCCAAACGATCCATTAAGATCACCGCTCACTTCACGTGCACCTCCGCCAATGTAATCTATTGCATAACTTGCACTTATTGCAAAAAGATTTACATCGGCGAAACGGGCAGAAGACTAGGTGACCGATTCCGAGAACACCTTCACGATGTGGAGAGGAATCACAAGGACACATCGAAACCAGTCGCTAGACATTTCAATTTACCTAATCATTAGAATAAGAATAGAGTCTATTGTGTTATGCCTCCTTCTTCAAAGCCTCCCGACATATGTAAATGATGTGGACGGGTATTCTGAAGTTGCTCCATTCTAATCAACATGTGGCAATCTGCGGTCTTTCGGTAGCACGGAAAGCCGTAAAACTCTTGAACAAAAGCTCATCTTTCAAACCGGCAGTCTAAATCCCACAGGTATCAACGAACGCTTTTCATTCCACTAATTTATTCGTTTTTCTCGTTGCCATTTTCTCACCAATCACGTAGCTCCATCTTCTGCCACACACAACCCACAATTCCTCTATTCGCTCCGACGAAGGGCTATCGCTCGAAACGTCAGCTTTTATAATCGTAACGGTGGCCAATTTACCATTTCAACTTTGTTGATATATTGAAATTATTTCGTTACCCCCACCGACGTAGCCCCAAACAGTTTCTTTAGAAACTATCACCCTTTATTCGTATAAGAAAATATCTGCCTTTTGAGCTACTGTAATGCAATATTATATGGTTTGCCTGTTATACACGTTAATAGGTTCCAACGCGTTCAAAACGTTGCCGCCAGGTTACCGACCAATACATATATCTTATTACACGACTCGGGCAGTCAGAGGGCCAATAACGAAAATCAACCAATCAAAATGCTCTATTGCCGGTCCAATATTCTCTAAGTATTGGACCGGGCACTGTCCCGAATGGTCCCGAATGATACCACATTTGTGTCCCTTTGAACTTCAGTCGTATAATAAATCTTTTATTAACCAAGCTTGCTCGGGACCGTACTGGAAGAATATCGACCCTCGGTCTTTATTGTACGGACCTCGCTGCACTCAGTCCGTACTGTCAAGACCTCGGGCCGATATTCTCCCAGTACGGCCCTCGCGCTTGGTTAATAAGATATATTTATTACACGTTTTGTTGTGTAGTATCGCTGAGTATTTTTACGAGTTGTACCGTATTTTGACGAGCCCGTAAGGCGAGTCAAAATACAAATAACGAGTAAAAATACTCAGCGATACTACACAACAAAACGTCTAATAAGTTATTTATTATCCAACACGCCAAACTGTTATTTCAGTGCGGGCGAATTTCGCGGATATTTATTTACGGGGAGTGCGTGACAGAAGTATGCGAAGCGGAACGGAATTGGCGCGTTGTTGTGTCGCTATTTCTATTTTCTTCATTAAATGAAGAAATTTTTTGGTCGTCAAGCTGTTTTTCTTCGTTCGATTCATCTGATGAACTTGGACCTATATTTTCCAGTCATTCTGACTCTTCGTCGTCGGAAATATGTTTCAAATTGTCCGCCACATTTTTTTTTTCATAACTACAATCTAATTCTTCCCTTGCGCGATGCGAGAAAACCTGTTTAACCGGTACTACAATAGACGACTCGTCTGTGGCGTTATTTGTACTCATCTAGGTGTAGTTGGATAATAAACCGCGTTTTCGCACATTGCACCTGTGATGATTAATCTCCATTGACTTCCAGTTAAATTTAGGATCATTTTTAAGGTAAATTTGTTGACTTTTAAAGCGCTCCATGGCCTAGCGCCAGCATATCTTAGTGATGTGACGTCATTTAAAGGCGATTCTAATTATAATTTAAGATCAAATTTTAGTAATTTATCAGCTCGCCCGACAATTGAATCTGCCAAGACCACTGGGGACAGAGCTTTTTCATTAGCTGCCCCATTTTTATGGAACTCTCTTCCGGAAAGCCTAAGAGCTGTGAGTAGTGTAAATATTTTTGAGAAACAACTGAAAACGCATCTCTTTAAACAAGCACACTGTTAATTGGGTGAACATTTTTACACTATGTACTATATAGATTTTTTATCGCTTTTTAATTTATAGTTAAATATAATTTTGTTTTCATTTTGTAATTTAACCATCATATTCCCTGCGGCTTCTTTTAGATATTTTTTTAACTTATTGTAAAGCCTATTAGATCATATACTTATAATGGATTTTGCGCTTGTTACCTAAGCCGATTCGTCACTAGCAAATATTGAGTCTGTCAGTATAGCACAGTTTTTGGCCAATCGCTGATAAATGTGTGGTAATGTTGAATAATACGAGTTATGCCCTAAGCATTAACAAGAATATATACAGGAGATTGTGTTAAACTTAAAGAGTCAGGCAAGCTCGGTCAGTTGCAAAATGACCCCATACGAAAATGGAGAAAAACTTTCTTCAGAGCTTGAAGCCCGAAAAACTTTCCTCGTTGTAATCGAGACATTAATCTGCCTCGTCAATACTGGAGCATCAATACTGGGAAATATTCTGGTTTTGGTCGCTGTATACAGAAATCCACGACTACGAAAACCCTCAAACTTGTACATAATTTCACTGGCTGTTTCCGATTTAATATTATCTGCTATTGCTATGCCGTTTACCTGTGTCTCAACGATGGTTGGAAATTGGATTTTTGGAGCAAAGCTTTGTTGGTTCCAAGCTTCTTTGGCTACCATGCTTGGAACAACATCTCTAGTGAACATATCCCTTATTGCAGCCAACAGGCTTTTAAAAGTTGTCTATCCAAACACTCATCGCAAGTTGGTGTCGGTTAAAACAATTTTAATTTCCATAGCATCTGCCTGGTGTTTCACGGGTGCCATTCCGGTATCATTTTACATCACGAATGTTCATAATGTGTTTCATCCTGGCCATATCGTTTGCCTGTTTGACTTCAGCACCGCAAGTTACACTCTTATCGCTTTAATAGGAGTTTTCGAAGCCTTTATGCCATACCAAGTCATTTTCATCTGTTACTTAAAGGTGTGGCGTTTCGTTAAAAGGCACACTTCTCAAATGAGCTCCTCTAATGTAAACGCCGAAGATGTTCATCTTAATCGTTTGTTGTCGTGCATTATTGTCAGCTTCTCAGTTTGTTACACTCCATTTCTAGTGATTATTTTGATCGATAGTTTTCACGAACATTTTTCTCTTCCTCGGCAAGTCTACTTTTTCGGTTCAGTGATGGTAGGACTGGGAAGCTGTGTAAACCCAGTTATTTACGGAATTCTGAACAAGGATTTTAGAGAAGAATTCAACTCGATATGTCGAGTGAGAAGGAGGGTCGAACCACAGGATTAAATTAAACACTATCTCAGTATTAAATTTGTTATTTTTCATTATTATTATTTCGTTAAGTCACTTCAAGTTACTTTTCTCTCTCCATATTGACTCAACGTCTATGTGGATCACGGTGTTGCGGTTTTTTATTTTCTTTTAAAGATTTAGCCAAGATAAGGTTTTTAGAGTCCATTGAAAATAAAGTTAACAAGTGCCCCGTCGATTTGGCGCCGTCCTTCCAATTAGCACCCCTCTGCTGAAATTTTAGAGAAGCGCCCAGGAGCTTTTTCTAGAAACTGCGGCATTAATAGTGTAAATTACGACCCACGTTTTTTATGGACCTTGTGGGAACAGACACACTATAATGGTTAAAACTACTTACACTTTGTGTCTAACGGATGTCTCGGTCGATATCTAAATAGAACTTAAGCAAAAACAGCAAGATTTATTTCGTTCAGCAGTTGCACGCAGTTTTTTTCCTTTTTTCACGGACGGCTCAGATTCGGTTTTATATTACCCAAACTGCAAACATCATAATGGCAGTTTTTTTCTCGTTTCATGCCCTATCTGAAAAATCTTGTTCAAAGACTTGTGAATAACTTGTAGCTTGATTCATAATTGATTGATCTACGGCTACGCTCTGAAAATGATAAATTATCTAGAAGTTACCTGAAATAGAACCGACTGTGAGATAAAAACAGTAAGTAAATAAAATGAACACTTAAAGTGCTACTGAGACGAAAATTAATGTTCTTCAAAACAAATTTTTTATTCCGACAATTTAGTTTAGATCCTAAACAAAAAGAAAAAATATAATTCAGACCTATCGCAGCAAGAAAAGTCCGAAAAAATTTGGATTAAAACCCACTAAATTTCGTCCGCCATTGCTCAAACTACAACTGCTGAGCCAACGATAATTTTTGGCGTCTTTCCCCATTGTGACATCATACTATTCCTTTCATCGAAGCATTGTCAAAGTAAATTCAGTAGCGATCTTGCTCGAAAATCGTCGCTGTTCTCTATTTTAAGCGACAGTAATGGTTCTGATACGATGAATATATGAAGTTCATTATTTTGAACTGCGGTTATAGATACGTATGATGCACGATCCTCGCAGTAGAGAGCGCTATTTGTGCGATAGCGAAAATCAGACCTGAAAAAAATCAAATGAATAAAGGCTGATAGTTTCGAAAGAAACTGTTTGGGGCTGCGTCGGTGGGAGTAACGAAATAATTTGGATATATCAACAAAGTTGAAGTGATAAATTTGCCACCGTAACGATTACAAACGCTGACGTTTCGAGCGTTAGCCCTTCGTCGGAGCTGAAAAAAATCAGGCCTGTACGGGATTCGAACCACTGACCTCTGTGATACTAGTGCAGCGCTCTACCAATTGAGCTAACAAGCCAACTGGGAGCAGGCCGTTAAGTTGATTCGTAATAAACCCGTGATGATAAATCAGATACGATGAATATATGAAGTTCATATATTTTGAACTGCGGTTATAGATACGTATGATGCACGATCCTCGCAGTAGAGAGCGCTATTTACACCGAATAGCGAAAATCAGACCTGAAAAAAAAAAAAACAGGCCTGTACGGGAGGATTTTTTTCAGGTCTGATTTTCGCTATTGCATAAATAGCGCTCTCTACTGCGAGGATCGTGCATCATACGTAGAATGGTTCTGTTTCTTCCGATGAGGGGTGTATGAATGATTGTTGTATAGTGTCGAGGAGAAATATTGGATATATCGCGCTCCGTGCGACGAAGAAGTAGAGCGACGTGCAACCGAGGAAGAGGCCGTCGCTTTTGAGGAAAACATTTAAACGTGGCTAGTGAAGAAATGAGGGAGCTAGAGCTTCAAAAGCGCCTTACTGGTGACGCAGAAGTTCATAATACAAATTTTAGTACATATGTTCATAAGGTTTTGTAGCAGGATAAAAATATCTCTTGAAAGGCTATATTTATTGTAAGTTATAAGATGTCTTCGAGCAGTACTCTTCCAGCCAGTTTACCCTTGTTCTTATTTCGCTGGAAGTTCAAATCTTTTCTCTTTGTCATGTAATGTCTTAAGGCCGTTATGCAACGCTTTTTCTAGCGAAACTGTGGTATACCAGGGTTTTGAAGAAAGTCAATAGCCTGTTTATTTCTATGAATTGTGTTTTACTTACTACGCATTACTATGGACTCGTGTTTGTGCAGCTTCTCATCTTCGGAAATAAATCAGAATGCTGATAAACTTTTACAAAGGACTACTTTTTGTTATTCTCAGGGAACAAAAGTATTTTGTCCACACTGTTACTGTGGCACCCAGAAACTGAACTCCAGAAATACATTTACTTCTGTAATGTCCTTGCAATTCAAGACAACTAAACCGTATCAGTAGGGAGTTTGCACACTCCTGAATTATTTTGTGTTGAACTATACCCAACTGTCCTGTGAGAATCAAATCAAAGTGTTTGTAGCTTTCTTAGTTTAACAGTAATAAGAAATTTAAAAGCAGTGTGGTCCTGTAGTTTACATGGTTGCATGGCTTGCTGCAAATCTGTAGTTCACCACCTTCTCTAACCTTAGATTTGCCAGGTGGTCTGCCTTCTACAAATTAATTGTATTTGAATGTGCTCCCAAAAATTTAGATTAGAGGAAATAAATCTTAACAAAGGTTAAATTAATTTTACCATAAGGTAATCAATGTTTCTAAACATTTGGTGAAGCAGGACAATTCTAATATTACTATTGAGTGATTCATTTGTTTATTTATTTGAACACTTGCTTATCCACTGCATTGTTGGGTTACCAGTAATGGATGGATGTAGTGAGAAAAACTTCAGAAGGAATACTGTCAAGGTCACCATTATGAATAAATCACAGTCTTCTTTTGCTTCTTGTTTCACAACGGAGTGCTTCGAATCCGGGATGACAAGCACAAACATAACTGTTCACTTAGTACAAGTACCACTGTTTACACAGGGATTATTTGAAAACTCATTGATATCATTAAAGCTTTTGTATAGCATGCTCTTCTGACCCCTTGTCAAGCATCAGGTGTAAAGCACCTGGTGTATTATTTTTTAAGCTCATTGGCCCCTTTTTTTAGTATCTTCTGTTGATATGGTTATCAATTGCAGAATGTATCAAAATGATGAATTGAGAAAACAAAAAAGGAGTCTGATCACACATGTTGCACATTTGTTTTTAACAGGAAAACATTTGTGTAAGTTGGTATGCATCTGCTTGATCTATGCACTATGCAAAACTTCATTATAATTTAATGCTACCCTGGCCCTGTCATGACATTTCCTTTACATCCTTGTACTTTGGGTAGGCTACCCAAAGATGTGACTGGCCTTGGTTTTCCACCTTTGTTTCCCTTCAAGCTGCCAGTGATAGGATTGATAGCCCATATTTGGCACAACAATTGAGTTTAGTAGTTCACTACCAAATTGTTTCTAGAACCAAGAATTAGAAAACAGAATAAGTAAATAAATGTACATGTTCTAACTTTTCCTTTTTGAAATTATTAGTGTGGCTATGCTATGCATATCATGGAGGAACAAATTTGACCTGCCTCCAAAAATATAATTACTCCTGATAATCTTTTAGTTAATGAAAGTATTCTGTTTTTAAGAAAATAGTACCCGGTGCTTTGCTGTTCATATACAGTGAAATTAACTACCTGTTCTTTGCTTTATATGAAATTTCATAAACATGCAGAGTATAGGTATGAGCTAGGTGGTCTACATCTTTGGGGCAAATTGATTATCCACAGAATGGTAGCCCGTCAGAGAGCTTGTCTTCTCAGCTGCAGAGGCATTTTCCACGGCTTTTGTCAGGCTTGATTAAGTTAGGAATGTAGGCAATTTTTCATACTCCTACAGCAATAAAGAGCTATTGATATTCACGATTGAAAGCAGTTTTTACAGTAAAAGGAAAGGTAAGACTTTATTCCAGCACAACAAATTGTTTTGTGTACAAATCTTACAAGGCGGATTATGAGTCAGAAAATAACTAAATAAATAACAAAGAAAATCAAAACAAATTCAACTCACTGAAAGTAATCGTTGCATGTTCTCGAGGTCTAGAAGCCGTGAGGTGAGAACGAACGGAACGATCACGATCCAGCTAACAACACTTGTCCTTTGGGGACTTCTTGGAGACATGGCCAGCTGAAAAGTGATTTCCATATTCTACGAATGCCATCCATTAGCTTTCATAACTATTTCGTTTGGCTGTGTAACGATATTTCAGCAATCATATTAAAGAATAATTGCTCAATCCTGCATAACATAACTCTAGGGTGCCATTTCCCGCCTCAAAACGACGATTAGTCTCTCCTAGAACTATTCAAGTACAACAATCTCCGTCCATTTCTTAGTTCAGTAAGAGCCTGCGCAATAGTTGAAGGGATAATATGACGTCACGGACTAACGCGCGGTCATTTTGCAGTTCGCGTAATAGCGGACGTTGAATCGAGGAAAACAAGTCTAAAAAAAACAAACTTACACTTCGAATTTTCATTCCAAATTTCGTGAGAGTGGTAAGTAGCCGATAAGGATTCTAAAAAGTGAAAAATCTGGCAAACGCTAAATTTGGTCTCAGTAGCACTTTAAAAGAGTTCATGAGAAACGTACGCCCATCTATCGAATGATTCTAAACTAGTCACCGCTTCAGAACTTTCGACTCCACTCTGCAGAAAGAGGTGTTGGCTATTCTTCTTCACTCTTTCTCCGACTGATACTCCCAATACACATACAGATCGCGGCCGCGCGCAGTCTGGGTACCACATTAAAAAAGCTACAGGCGTTCCTAACTTCCTCTTTCGTTCGTGGCGTGTTCGGTTAACCACAGATCATTTAATCTACGTCTTATTTTCATTAGTTCCTACCCTAAAATCTATCCTTATGGGAGACAGACCATCTGAGAATGTAAGTAATTTATTATGATTTTGTATTTTTGGCTTTTCATAGCAGGATGGCTCGACGTTTGATGGATTTCGTTGGTTTGTTTTCAACCGATGGCGTTCGTTAGGGACGTGTACAGCGACAGAGTTGTGGCAATAATAGCCTTCCGCTTTCCCTCCCTTTTTTGAGGTTAGCCCCGATCCTATCGGCGGGAGCTTATATTTTCGCATGTAATCAATGATTACGGCGAATGTAAGGTACGAGTCAATGACCGCCTTATTTCTGTCCTTAGGACAACCCTGGTGCGTCTGTCCCGATCCAATCGGCGGGAACTGTACCACCCGACATAGACAAGATCATCACTGACTCGGTCGCAAGGTCCTTGCCCACCATCCTGGCAAATCTACTTGCATCTGGAGCTGGCACTAGTTCAGTCATCCTCATCATCAGTTCAAACGCCAGAGGAATCTCCTGATTTTTAAAGGGGAGATCGCTTCTTTGCTAAGAAGACCTCAGTAGAAATATCACCAGAGCTTCTGGATTTGACATCCAGAGCATTCGCCAAGCCTTTGGAGAAAGATAAGTGGAAATAACTTATCTCATCCTACCCTGGTATCAAGGGAACTGATTCCTTTCTTGTAGCCCCTACTATATGGAGGCTGGTATGAAGGAAGAATTGCGTAAACGTCATGGTCATATCAAGGTCAAGGAAACCTTGGCCTTTGATGATGGTTTGGCTGAAAAACAGGCCACATTTATATCAGTAGCAAGGCCAATTCTGGCCGCACTTGAGGCCCTAGATGACAAGACAGAATCTGATGATGGCTCTGAAGGAATAGACCCTGATACTGTCAAAGGCATGCTTGAAGGCGCGCAAGTCATGCTAGGAAATGCAAATGCACGACTAAAGGAGTGGCGTCAACGCCGTTTTCAACCGTCATGACAGAGATCGGTAAGAGAACCATGCGGGAAGGCATCCCAACCGGTAAGCACCTGTTCCCTAAGAAGCTCCATGAAAAGATCAAGAGCGAACATGACCACACCGCTTCTCATGCTAAGCTGATCTTAAAACCAAAGGAGACACGTACCTTTGGCACCTCACAGCCCTTTCGCGCCACTGCCCACCAGAAGCGTGGGCAGCCCTGTTTTCAGGACAGAAAACGGAAATGGAGATCCAACATTAGATCTGGAGCCTCCAATGCAAAGCGCAGTAGACCTCTCGGAGGAGTTGCAAACTCTGCCGATTTAGCCCGCTCACGATCTTCAGAAAGTTGACTATATCCCTGAACTCCCCACCATTCCCTTCCCAACCCAGATTACTGCTTGCCGACTGGAACGATTTCTGACAAATTGGAAGATTCTAACCAAGGACCCATGGACTCTGAACACTGTATCCGGCTACAGGATACATTTTGTAATACCGCCACAGCAGTGGCGACCTCGTGTAACCTCTACAACAAACAAGCAGAAGACACTTCTCTTGAGAGAGGCAATTCGGACACTCATTTCAAAGGGTGCGTTAAAGGAAGTGGAACGTCACCCCAAACAATTTGTATCAACACTTTTCTTGGTAGAAAAGGGAAAGGACACGGGGGAGTTCCGCCCTGTGATAAACCTCAAAGCCCTGAACAGGTTTCTTGTGAAGGAAAAATCTAAGATGGAAGGCCTGTACACTGCCCGGTCCCTTATTCGGACCAACGATTTCATGATGAAACTGGACCTGAAGGATGCATATTATGCAATCCCAATGCATGTGGACTCCACGAAGTACCTTCGGTTCATTTTCGAAGGGAGAGTGATGGAGTTTCAATGCCTTCCATTCGGTCTATCAACTGCACCTCGAGTCTTTACAAATATTTTGCATCCAATCATTGCCCACCTTCGCTCGCAGGGACTCAGATCAGTGACTTATCTCGACGACCTCCTGATCATCCACCAGAAACAGGAGATCCTTTTGCATATTTTTCATCGTTTTTACAGCTACTCACCTCTCTGGGGTTCATTGTGAAACAAACCAAATGCTCACAAGCTCCAACCCAGAATCTTGTGTTCTTGGGACCAGTGATCGACTCTGTTCATATGACGATATCACTCCCGGCGGAGAAGATTCAGTTGATAGTCAGTTCCTGCAAAACGCTGTTCAGGGAGCGGGTGACAACACTGGGATCACTGTCTTCGTTATTGGGCCGCAGGAGTCATGCAGCTCAGACTGGACTATGGGTGGCTCCTCTGCACTATCGATCCCTTCAGTGCTGCCATGCCGACACCCTCCACCGGCTGGGGTGGAGGAGGAAGGCGAGGGTAGAGCTCTCTCCTGCAGCCCTGGAGGACCTGAAGTGGTGGTTGTCCCCAGCACTCCCCAGTTACAACAGACAGGACATCTGCCCCCCTCCTTTCGATCTGTTAATCCGAACGGATGCATCATTGAAGGGTTGGGGGGCAACCTGCAATAGAGCTGTAGCAGGGGGGCGTTGGACCCCACAGGAGGCAACCCAGCACATCAACTGCCTAGAACTGAGAGCTGCTCTCCTTTCTCTTCAGTCCTTTCTGAAAGACTTGCCAGTAGCACCACGGCATATACTTCTGGAGATGGACAATACCACCTCGGTGGCATATATCAACAGACGGGGCGGGACACAATCTCCATCACTGTCCCTACTCGCACTGGAAATCTGGTCTCTCTTGCTGAGCATGGGCTCCTGGCTGACAGCACGACATCTACCAGGTGTACTAAATGTCGAGACAGATGCTGCTTCAAGGGAACTCAATACTCGCACGGAGTGGTCTCTAAAGGAGAGTGCCTTCGAGGAAACAGCGGCTCGATACTACATGCCAGAGATAGACCTGTTTGCGTCACTACTCAACCACAAAGTTCCACTATAAGTCTCTCGCTACCCAGATCTTGGGGCGGTACCAGTCGACGCATTCAGACTAGACTGGAGCCAATGGAGAAGTTTTATACACCCGCCTGTTGTTCTACAACATCGTGTGCTTCAGAAGGTGAGGGACGGCAAAGCCACTACCTTGCTAGTTGCACACGATTGGCCGGGCCAATCGTGGTACCCTCAGCTCCTCCTGATGCTCACGGACTCCTAAGATTTCACAGGGAGATATCTCTGCTGTCTCTTCCATTAGATCCGGAAGCAGTCCATCCGCTTTGGCGCTCCCACCGCCTGACTCTATGGCCGATATCAGGAGATCATACCTAGCAGCTGGCTTCTCACCACAAGTGATAAAGTTTTTACTGGCATCATGGTCTGATTCGTCAAAGAAGCGTTACCAAGGTCCCTGGAAGGCCTGGTCGAGTTGGTGCACGGCCAGGGGTCTTTGTCCCCTTTCGGCCCCAGTGGCAGAAGTTCTCAATTTTTTAACAAAGCTAGCAGTGCAGCATAACCACGAATACAGAACTGTCGCAGTCTACAAATCGGTGATTTCCCAAGCCCGTTCTCATGGAGTTGAGCCCCCAATTGGTCAGCTCCCGGTAGTTTCCCATTTTATGAAAGGCATCTTTCGCTTGAGCCCTCCAATACCACGCCTGGTTTACACTTGGGACGTCAAGCTGCTGCTAGAATACCTCTCTACCCTTGAGCCCCTAGGCTCCTTGAATACCAAACAACTTTCATTTAAGCTGGTTTCACTTCTGGCATTAACTTCAGCTGCCAGGGCACATGAAATAGTGAAACTTGACTTGTCCTCACTGTCCAGGAAGACTGATAGCTGGGAAAATACACTACTGTCACATGTGAAGGCCTGTAGACCTGGTCATCCTCCTCGGACGATCTACCTTCTTTCTTATCCCACCAATCCCAAGATCTGTGTTATAAGGACTCTGGAGGCCTACCTGGCTAGGTCTGAGACAAGAAGGAAGACAACACGTCTGCTTATTTCCTACGTGTGCCCTTATGGAGCCATATCAACCCAGACATTATCTAGATGGATACGAAATTCCCTGCAGTTGGCGGGAGTTAGTCAACAGTTTACTTCGCACTCAACCCGAATGCTTCCACTTCTTCAGCTGCGAGCGCTGGTCTTCCACTGGAGGAGATTATGAGGGCAGCAGATTGGTCTCCTGCTAAGACATTTCAACGGTTTTATCACAAACCGTCTACCAGGGGTGACTTTGCTTGCACCGTCCTTAATACTCTCTCAAGCTGAACATTGCTGACCTGAACAACCTCTCTGGAGGTGAATGCCCTGTTGAACTTGGCAGTAACTTTAGCAGACTACCTTGTTGAAAATATTTTCTTTGTTGTGGTTTCAGTAACGTTATTATCTGAAAGTTAAGATAATAAATTTGGATATCATTTAAGCATGTTCATATCACTTGCAAGTTTGGAAGAGCTATGGCAGTATTGCGGCTTAGAAGTCTGCATGTCTATTGGGAGTATCCGTCGGAGAAGGAGTGAAGAAGAATTGATATTTCCCTGGAGGGTCTGTTTACTTACCTGAAAGGGAGATGTAGTTCTTCGAACTCCTTCGTAGACTGATACGAGCAATACACTTCCCCAGCCTTGAGTCTTACACCTCCTTCCCTCCCTGCTACTGCCATACGTTACCTACGCACTACTCTCTCAGAGGAAGTTAGGAACGCCTGCAACTTTTTCAATGTAGTACCCATACCACGCGCGGCCGCGATCTGTATGTGCATTGCTCGTATCAGTCTACGAAGGAGTTCGAAGAACTACATCTCCCTTTCAGGTAAGTAAATTGACCCTTCAGGGAAATATCAACTCTTAATTGATCATTGAAATTGGCTTCAGGGGAGAAAGAGTAATTATCTGTGAATTTCCCAGTAACTCTTTGTTTAAAGATAATGACTTTTTCACTTCTTTCGCAGACCATGTTGTAAACTGACGTCACACCGGAATATTAACAATCATGCATGGACTAATTTTCGTAGGCAACGCTTTTTCCTTGTTGAACTGCTGTTGAACTGCTACTTAAGAGTTACGACCGAAATAAAACCAAGAAAAAATGATTCGTGCTAGTACTCCGATTTAACCAAGAGGAAAGCCTATCATAAGGTCAATCCAAACAAGAATGACTTAACCCAGAAGGCGACTAAAATGTTTCCTTTTATTTCAATTTTGCCAAAAGTAATTAAAACGTGGAGGCTGCTTGGATAAATAAATCGACTGTATATTGAGTTTCTGTCAAATCACGCTCCCGCGAAGGAGCTCACCTGTTATCGAGGGCCACACTTTATCTCTTGCCCACACAAATTATAAAGAGTAAAACAGAATGGAAACAAAAGAAAGGTCAAAGATGATTTCAATTGAATTCTTGTTGTGCTGGTTAATGATAACAGATACTTCCTAAGCCGATTCGTCAGATTAAAGCAGATATTGAGTTTGTCAGTATAGCATTTGCTGTCTAAGACAGTTTTTGGCCAATCGCTGATAAATGTGTGGTAATTTTGAATAATAAGAGTTATGCCCTAAGCATTAACAAGAATATATACAGGAGATTGTGTTAAACTTAAAGAGTCAGGCAAGCTCGGTCGGTTGCAAAATGACTCCATACGAAAATGGAGAAAAACTTTCTTCAGAGCTCGAAGCCCGAGAAACTTTTCTCGTTGTAATCGAGACATTAATCTGCATCGTCAATACTGAAGCATCAATACTGGGAAATATTCTGGTTTTGGTCGCTGTATACAGAAATCCACGACTACGAAAACCCTCAAACTTGTACATAATTTCACTGGCTGTTTCTGATTAATATTATCTGCTATTGCCATGCCGTTTACCTGTGTCTCAGCGATGGTTGGAAATTGGATTTTTGGAGCAAAGCTTTTCAAGCTTCTTTGGCTACCATGCTTGGAACAGCATCTTTAGGGAACATATCCCTTATTGCAGCCAACAGGCTTTTAAAAGTTGTCTATCCAAACACGCATCGCAAGTTGGTGTCGGTTAAAACAGTTTTAATTTTCATAGCATCTGCCTGGTGTTTCACGGGTGCCATTCCAGTATCATTTTACATCACGAATGTTCATAATGTGTTTCATCCCGGCCATATCGTTTGCCTGTTTGACTTCAGCACCGCAAGTTACACTCTTATCGCTTTGATAGCAGTTTTCGAAGCTTTTATGCCATACCAAGTCATCTTTATCTGTTACTTAAAGGTGTGGCGTTTCGTTAAAAGGTACACTTCTCAAATGAGCTCTTCTAATGTAAACGCCGAAGATGTTTACATTAGAAGAGATGTTTACATCAGAATTATGGAATAAACTCCCTAATTCGTCAAAATAGTCGCAAGTCTAAAGCAATACTTGAACTTAATTAAGCAATCAAATGGTCAATTAACCCGAGACCCCCCACAAGTGCCGAATATTCTCAATGCCTATTTTTCTTCTGTTGGTTCAAATCTGGCATCTGCGATCCGCCGATCTAATCGCCATTTCTCTGACTACATGCCCCCGCGGGATTACTCGAACTCTTTTTTCTTCAATCCCGTAAGTGAACTAGA
Source organism: Stylophora pistillata (assembly GCF_964205215.1). Classification (NCBI taxonomy): domain Eukaryota; kingdom Metazoa; phylum Cnidaria; class Anthozoa; order Scleractinia; family Pocilloporidae; genus Stylophora; species Stylophora pistillata. The sequence goes on along the minus strand of NC_142527.1, from coordinate 26,030,897 downwards.
AGTTGAGTCAGAAATATTGCTGTTACCCCTTAATAAAGCTAGCGGATTATATTCTCTTCCATCAAAACTATTAAAGTTGGCTAGGCACTACATATCTAAACCCATAGCTAACTTAATCAATCATTCAGTGCAACTAGGTAAATATCCCTCTCAGTTAAAACATGCCAAAATTATTCCTGTCTGTAAATCAGATCACCCAACGGATCCTGGTAATTATCCATTTATTAGAGGAACTTGAATTTCATTTCGATATTATAGGAATCACAGAAACTCGAATAAAAGATGAGCATGGTAATCTGGGCTTTAATGCCTTGATACCTAATTATAACTTTGAGTCGTGCCAACACCTCTTTCTGCTGGAGGTGTTGGTAGGTATATTGATGAGCAATTTAAATACACAGTTCTTGAAAGAAGCTCAAATGAAGCTTTTCAGGCTCTCTGGATTGAGTTGTGTCGACCCAAATATGCAAATATAATTTGTGGCGTTGTTTATAGACAGCACCAGGGCGTTTCCAGGAATATTTTAGGAAATAATTGAAACATTTAGTGCCTCTGGGAAGAGAATTGTCTCGATGGGTGATACTAATCTAAATCTTCTTCGTTTTTACTCCTGCAAACATGCTCAAAATTTCATACTCTCTCTCTGCAAAGTTTTAATTTAACTCCAACAATTGACAAACCAACGTGAGTACACAATAATTCATACTCACTTATTGATAATATCCTCCTGAGTAATATAGTAGATAACATAACTAATGGTAATATAATTTCGGATCTAATATATAACTGATCACTTTTTGCAATTTTGTTATCTTCTCTCCTCTAAAAATATTTGTAATCGTAATTGTCATAGTAAGCTAGCTCGTGATTATTCAAATTATTCTGAGACAAATTTTTTGGTGGACCTCTCACAGATTGACCTGATTGAAGCAGTCTCAAAAGAAAATGATATGAATAAGTCTTTTTCCTCATTTTATAACAAAATAAACAATCTTCTCAATAAGCACGCTCCTTTAAACCCAATTTCAAAACGCAAGATAAAGCGACTCTCAAAACCTTTGATAACAACGGGAATTAGAAAATCAATTAAAGTAATGAACTCTCTTTATTGTTCAGGTGACATTGATGCTTATAAAATCTATCGTAACAAAGTATTGATGCTTACACGAATGAGCAAGAAAATGCACTTCCACAAATATTTTGAAGAAAATTTAACGAACACTAAAAAAACCTGGGAGGGTATAAATAGTCTTCAAGGCCGGAGAAACAAAGTCCGAAAAGATATAAGCTCTTTAAAATGCCCGCGAACCAAACAAGTATGCTATAATTCCTCTGAGTTCTCTGATACAATGAATAAGTAATTCTCTTCATTTGGATATAATTTAGCCTCTAAAATTCCAAATCCATCAAAACAATTTACTGAATATCTTTCAAAGCCAAATTCCTCTGGTTCGTTCTTCTTTAATCCTGTGTCTCCCTCTGAAATTGAACTTGAAATAATGACTATTCCTCAAAATAAAGCTCATGGATTATATTCTCTACCTATTCGCATTTTAAGATATGCTAAACATGTCATTCGTCAACCTTTGTCTATAATTATAAATAAATCACTCGAATGTGGAACTTATCCATCTAAGCTAAAACTTGCTAAAGTTATTCCAATATACAAAAATGACGATGAATCTGACCCTTATAATCATAGACCTATATCTCTTCTGTCTGTTTTTAATCGTATTTTCGAAAAATTGATGTCTCATCGTCTCAAATGCTTTCTTGAGAAACGTAATATACCTAATGATTCACAATATGGTTTCCGCGAGAAACGATCTACTGAACACGCTATCCTGGACATAATCAGTCACATTGAAAAAAGGACATGGACAAAAGAATGTATTCGTGTGGTATATTCATTGACTTGAGGAAGGCCTTCGACACGGTCGACCATTCAATATTACTGCAAAAGCTGAATCATTATGGAATACGCGGAATAGTGAACAAGTGGTTTGCTTCTTACCTAGTAGGTCGACAACAAACAACGCAAATTGGTGTTAAAAATATATCCAAGAAGGAATTAATCTTATCAGGAGTTCAACAGGAGTCGGCGTTAGGACCCCTACTTCTCTTCATTTATATAAACGATATATCTAATAGCTCTCATCGATTTAAATTTTACTTATTCACAGATGATACTAATCTCTTATATGCTGATAAAAGTCTTGAGTTACTCGAAACCATAGTTAATGCTGAACTCTGTAACATCTACGATTGGTTAATCGCTAACAAGTTATCAGTGAATATAAAAAAATCTAACTTTGTTATTTTTCGGCCGATTCAGAAAAAACTGAATCACCATATAAATTTGAGAATCTTTGACCATCATACTAACAGTTATATTTCTCTAGAACGTAAGGAATTTATTAAATACTTAGGAGTGCTTATTGATGAAACTCTTTCATGGGGTCACCATATTGCTCATATTACATCCAAAATAAGTAAATCAATCAGCGTTATCTCTAGATTAAGACACTTCGTACCCCTTAGTACTCTAAACCACATTTACAGGTCACTTATCCAACCCTATTTGTTTTATGGTATAATCGCGTGGGGTCAAACTGCAAAAAGTCATAGAGATAAAATTCTAATCCTTCAAAAACGAGCCCTTCGCTTAATGTACTTTGGTGACTACAGATCATGCAATCCCCGTTTTTTATTTCTTCTCGTTTTCTTCCTTTGGATATGCTTTACTTTAAATCAGTTGCCATCATGATGCATGACATATCCAATAATTTGTCACCTTCTAACATATCTAACTTATTCACTTATCAAGCTAATATTCATCCCCATAAGACAAGATCATCTTTAAGAGGCGACTATTTTGTTGAAAGTTCAAGATTAGATATACAAAAAAAGGGCATTTTCGAGAAATGGTGTTAGAATCTGGAATAGCTTGTCTTGTGAAGTGCGCCAGCTATCAAACTACAATTTTAAGAGTAAAATTCATGATTTCCTCGTCCAGAGACTCGAAAAATATGACGATTATATTGATTTGTCTACTTTAATGGCACAACTATAAGACCCCAGCTTGTTCTGTTTTCTTGCCGTATCTTAAATGTATTAATGTAGTTGTAATTTGTCTAGAATTTTTAATCTCTTCCTTTGTAAATCTTTTTATTTTATAATATACGTATAAAACACTGCCCGCCTCGACTAGCCTTTACTAACTGCGGGCAGTGCATATTTTTTGTAATATTGTAATATATCATTAAACTTTCATTAAACTTTCATTAAACTTTCTATTTTCAATCGTATCTTCAAAAAACTAATGTATAGACGTCTTAAAGCTTTTATTGATAAAAATGCCGTCTTACTTAAGGGCCAGTGCGGTTAAGAGAGAAATACTCGACACGACTCGCAATTCTTGATATTGTTAACGCTATTCAGGAAAATATGGATAAGAAATTAATCTCTTGTGGAATTTTTCTTGACCTGAAGAAAGCCTTTGACACAGTTGACCACTCACTATTACTTTATAAACTGGACCACTACGGAACTCGAGGTGTAGCTAATTCTTGGTTTATGTCCTATCTATGCAATCGTACACAATCGACACAAATTGAATGTACAGTTTCAGAGAAAAAGAACAGTGGCTTGTGGAGTCCCACAGGGCTCCGTGCTTGGCCCATTGTTATTTTTGCTATATTTTAATGATATCTATAATGCCTCTGAGAAATTTAAATTTCATTTGTTTGCTGATGACACCAATCTCTTGTATGGCGATAAAAATCTTAAGTCTTTAGAGACTATAGTTACAGCGGAGCTGTCAAAGGTCTGGGATTGGCTTAATGCCAATAAATTAACGCTTAACGTTAAGAAGTCTAACTTTGTTATCTTTCAACCCAAAGGACGTAGATCTAATTATCAAGTTAAAATAAAATTAATAGACAACAATACTAACTCTTCTACTTATCTCGAACAGAAGGTATATGTGAAATATCTAGGAGTATTGATCGATAATCACCCTACGTGGAAACCACATATTGATTATGTTACTACCAAAATCAGTAAAACTATTGGCGTCATTCTGAGACTGAGACATTTTTTTGTTCCCCAGAGTGTTCTCCTCAACCTTTTTATAACATAACCAAAGTAAAGCGCGCGCTCTGATTGGTCAATTTAGCGTCCCCCATTTGCCCATGGGTGTACGCTGCTGACGTGAGCAAATGCAAAGACTATTTTTCCGCGCGCGCTTGTTTTTTCTGGTCGCGTAAGATTTGTTAATTAAAAGAGAACTCTTTAGCTACAATGTATCAATGTTATGTTATAAAACAAATGGTAAACACCACAGCGTACACTATTGAGTTATGGATGCACTTGGGAGGTTTGCTAAGCACTCAAGAAGCTAGAGTCGCTCTCGGCTATCGCCTCGAGCGACTCTTACGCTTCTTTCGTGCTTAGCAACCTCCCGCGTGCATCCATAACTCAATAGTGTACGCTGTGGTGTTTACCATTTGTTAAATAGATCTTTAATCTTCCCGTATTTGTCTTATGGCCTTATTGCATGGGGTCAAGCTACTAAATCAATTTTATATAAGATTTTGGTGTTACAGAAACGTGTCCTACGGCTTATTCATTTACACCCATGCAGAGATCATTCTCTTCCTTTCTTTGTGACATCTAATATTCTACCGGTAGAGCTAATCTATTTCGAAACTGTCTCTATTTTCATGCATGATATCTCGAATGATGATGTACCGGAAAACCTCTGTGACTCCTTTACTCGCTCCAGAAAAATACACTCATATAACACTAGATCAGCTTCTGCTGGAAATTTTTATGTTAACCTTCTAGATTCATATGCGGAGGCTGTTGCTAGATTTGGAACTGTCCTGTGGAATTCTCTGAGTATCACTACACGTGATCTGACTCGTAAACAGTTTAAGGAAAAAAATCCATAGTACAATTCTGAATATCCCGGCCGTTGAGGATAACTATATCGATTTGGCATCTCTTCTCCAAAAACGTCGCGCGGCCTATGATATCTTCTCATGCCCAAGCCTCAATTGTTCCTTGTGCCCGAAATAGCTAATTTTGTATGTTTATATTGTCTTATTTTTATGAATTTATTTAATTAATTTATTTAATTTAAGATTAATTTAATTTAATTAATTTAATTAATTAAATTTATTTAATTAAAAAAAATTTATTTAATTATTTTATATATTTGTACATTTATTTATCTGCTGTTCTTTTTCTTTTCTTTTTATTCTTGTAATGATCTTTTCATTTATAATTTGCTTTAGACTCTTAACAAATTGTTGTCACTGCCCGCCGCGACTAGCCTGTGCTACTTGCGGGCAGTGTCAATTATGTAAGGTTTTTCTTTTTCTTTATTTTTCTTGAGTAATTTTTAATCATTGTAACCCCCCACCTTAATGCGAAATAAATTGTTGTTGTTGTTTAAATTGTTGTTGTTGATGTCCATCTTAATCGTTTGTTGTCGTGCATTATTGTCAGCTTCCCCATTTGTTACACTCCATTTCTAGTGATTATTTTGATCGATAGTTTTCACGAACATTTTTCTCTTTCTCGGCAAGTCTACTTTTTCGGCTCAGTGATGGTAGGACTGAGAAGCTGTGTAAACCCGGTTGTTTACGGAATTTTGGACAAGGATTTTAGAGAAGAATTCAACTCGATATGTCGAGTGAGAAGGAGGGTCGAACCACGGGATTAAATTAAACACTATATAAGTATTAAATTTATTCATTATCATTATTATTATTTCGTTAAGTCACTTCAAGTTACTTTACTCTCTCCATATTGACTCAACGTCTATGTGGATAGTGTTGCGGTTTTTTATTTTCTTTTTAAGATTTAGTTTTTAGAGTCCATTAAAAATAAAGTTAACGAGTGCCCCGTCGATTTGGCGCCGTCCTTCTAATTAGCACCCCTCTGCCAAAATTTTAGATAGGCGCCCGGGGGGCTTTTTCGAGAAAATGCGGTATTATTAGTGTAAATTACGACCCACGTTCTTTTTTTACCTTGGGCGAACGGACACACCGTAATGATTAAAACTACTTGCACTTTGTGTCTAACGGATGTCTCGGTCGATAGCTAAATAGACCTCGAGCAAAAACAGCAAGATTTATTTCGTTCAGCAGGTGTACACAGTTTTTTTCCTTTTTTTCACGGACGGCTCAGATTCGGTTTTATATTACCCAAACTGCAAACATCATAAGGCAGTTTTTTTCTCGTTTCATGCCCTATCTGAAAAATCTTGTTCAAAGACTTGTGAATAACTTGTAGCATGACTCATAATTAATTGATCAACGGCTACGCTCTAAAAATGATAAATTATCTAGAAGTTACCTGAAATAGAACCGACTGAGAGATAAAAGAAGTAAGTAAATAAAATGAAGAAACGCCCATCTATCGAGTCTAAACTAATCACCGCTTGAGAACTTTCGACTCCACTCTGCACCAAGAGGTGTCGGCTACACTTAATTGATCATTGAAATTGACTTCAGGGGAGAAAGAGTAATTATCTGTCAGTGAATTTCCCAGTAACTCTTTGTTTAAAGATAATGTCTTTTTCACTTCTTTCGCAGACCATGTTGTAAACTGACTCCACACCGGGATATTAACAATCATGCATGGACTAGTTTTCGTAGGCAACGCTTTAACCTTGTTGAACTGCTGTTGAACTGCTACTTGAGAGTTACGACTGAAATAAAACCAAGAAAAAATGATTCGTGCTAGTACTCCGATTTAACCAAGAGGAAAGCCTATCATAAGGTCAATCCAAACAAGAATGACTTAACCCAGAAGGCGACTAAAATGTTTCCTTTTATTTCAATTTTGCCAAAAGTAATTAAAACGTGGAGGCTGCTTGGATAAATAAATCGACTGCATATTGAGTTTCTGTCAAATTACGCCCCCGCGAAGGAGCTTACCTGTCATCGAGGGCCACACTTTATCTCTTGCCGACACAAATTATAAAGAGTAAAACAGAATGGAAACAAAAGAAAGGTCAAAGATGATTTCAATTGAATTCTTGTCGTGCTGGTTAATGATAACAGATACTTCCTAAGCCGATTCGTCAGATTAAAGCAGATATTGAGTTTGTCAGTATAGAATTTGCCGTCTAAGACAGTTTTTGGCCAATCGCTGATAAATGTGTGGTAATTTTGAATAATAAGAGTTATGCCCTAAGCATTGACAAGAATATATACAGGAGATTGTGTTAAACTTAAAGAGTCAGGCAAGCTCGGTCGGTTGCAAAATGACTCCATACGAAAATGGAGAAAAACTTTCTTCAGAGCTTGAAGCCCGAGAAACTTTCCTCGTTGTAATCGAGACATTAATCTGCATCGTCAATACTGAAGCATCAATACTGGGAAATATTCTGGTTTTGGTCGCTGTATACAGAAATCCACGACTACGAAAACCCTCAAACTTGTACATAATTTCACTGGCTGTTTCTAATTTAATATTATCTGCTATTGCCATGCCGTTTACCTGTGTCTCAGCGATGGTTGGAAATTGGATTTTTGAAGCAAAGCTTTTCAAGCTTCTCTGGCTACCATGCTTGGAACAGCATCTTTAGGGAACATATCCCTTATTGCAGCCAACAGGCTTTTAAAAGTTGTCTATCCAAACACGCATCGCAAGTTGGTGTCGGTTAAAACAGTTTTAATTTCCATAGCATCTGCCTGGTGTTTCACGGGTGCCATTCCGGTATCATTTTACATCACGAATGTTCATAATGTGTTTCATCCCGACCATATCGTTTGCCTGTTTGCCTTCAGCACCGCAAGTTACATTCTTATCGTTTTGATAGCAGTTTTCGAAGCTTTTATGCCATACCAAGTCATCTTTATCTGTTACTTAAAGGTGTGGCGTTTCGTTAAAAGGCACACTTCTCAAATGAGCTCTTCTAATGTAAACGCCGAAAATGTTTACATTAGAAGAGATGTTTACATCAGAATTATGGAATAAACTCCCTAATTCGTCAAAATAGTCGCAAGTCTAAAGCAATACTTGAACTTAATTAAGCAATCAAATTGTCAATTAACCCGAGACCCCTCACAAGTGCTGAATATTCTCAATGACTATTTTTCTTCTGTTGGTTCAAATCTGGCATCTGCGATCCGCCGATCTAATCGCCATTTCTCTGACTACATGCCCCCGCGGGATTACTCGAACTCTTTTTTCTTCAATCCCGTAAGTGAACTAGAAGTTGAGTCAGAAATATTGCTGTTACCCCTTAATAAAGCTAGCGGATTATATTCTCTTCCATCAAAACTATTAAAGTTGACTAGGCACTACATATCTAAACCCATAGCTAACTTAATCAATCATTCAGTGCAACTAGGTAAATATCCCTCTCAGTTAAAACATGCCAAAATTATTCCTGTCTGTAAATCAGATCACCCAACGGATCCTGGTAATTATCCATTTATTAGAGGAACTTAATTTTCATTTCGATATTATAGAAATCACAGAAACTCGAATAAAAGATGAGTATGGTAATCTGGGCTTTAATCCCTTGATACCTAATTACAACTTTGAGTCGTGCCAACACCTCTTTCTGCTGGAGGTTTTGGTAGGTATATTGATGAGCAATTTAAATACACAGTTCTTGAAAGACGCTCAAATGAAGCTTTCGGGCTCTCTGGATTGAGTTGCATCGACCCAAATATGCAAATATAATTTGTGGCGTTGTTTATAGAGAGCACAATTCACCAGAGCGTTTCCAGGAGTATTTTGAGGAAATAATTGAAAGATTTAGTGCCTCTGGGAAGAGAATTGTCTTGATGGGAATTGTCTTGATGATGTCTAAATCTTCTTCGTTTTTACTCCTGCAAACATGCTCAAAATTTCATACTCTCTCTGCAAAGTTTTAATTTAACTCCAACAATTGACAAACCAACGAGAGTACACAATAATTCATACTCACTTATTGATAATATCCTCCTGAGTAATATAGTAGATAACATAACTAATGGTAATATAATTTCGGATCTAATATATATAACTGATCACTTTTTGCAATGCTGTTATCTTCTCTCCTCTAAAAATATTTGTAATCGCAATTGTCATAGTAAGCAAGCTCGTGATTATACAAATTATTCTGAGACAAATTTTTTGGTGGACCTCTCACAGATTGACCTGATTGAAGCAGTCTCAAAAGAAAATGATATGAATAAGTCTTTTTCCTCATTTTATAACAAAATAAACAATCTTCTCAATAAGCACGCTCCTTTAAACCCAATTTCAAAACGCAAGATAAAGCGACTCTCAAAACCTTTGATAACAAAGGGATTAGAAAATCAATTAAAGTAATGAACTCTCTTTATTGTTCAGGTGACATCGATGCTTATAAAATCTATCGTAACAAAGTATTGATGCTTACACGAATGAGCAAGAAAATGCACTTCCACAAATATTTTGAAGAACATTTAACGAACACTAAAAAAACCTGGGAGGGTATAAATAGTCTTCAAGGCCGGAGAAACAAAGTCCGAAAAGATATAAGCTCTTTAAAATGCCCGCGAACCAAACAAGTATGCTATAATTCCTCTGAGTTCTCTGATATAATGAATAAGCAATTCTCTTCATTTGGATATAATTTAGCCTCTAAAATTCCAAATCCATCAAAACAATTCACTGAATATCTTTCAAAGCCAAATTCCTCTGGTTCGTTCTTCTTTAATCCTGTGTCTCCTTCTGAAATTGAACTTGAAATAATGACTATTCCTCAAAATAAAGCTCATGGATTATATTCTCTACCTACTCGCATTTTAAGATACGCTAAACATGTCATTCGTCAACCTTTGTCTATAATTATAAATAAATCACTCGAATGTGGAACTTATCCATCTAAGCTAAAACTTGCTAAAGTTATTCCAATATACAAAAATGACGATGAATCTGACCCTTATAATTATAGACCTATATCTCTTCTGTCTGTTTTTAATCGTATTTTCGAAAAATTGATGTCTCATCGTCTCAAATGCTTTCTTGAGAAACGTAATATACCTATGATTCACAATATGGTTTCCGCGAGAAACGATCTACTGAACACGCTATCCTGGACATAATCAGTCACATTGAAAAAAGGACATGGACAAAAGAATGTATTCGTGTGGTATATTCATTGACTTGAGGAAGGCCTTCGACACGGTCGACCATTCAATATTATTGCAAAAGCTGAATCATTATGGAATTCGCGGAAAAGTGAACAAGTGGTTTGCTTCTTACCTAGTAGGTCGACAACAAACAACGCAAATTGGTGTTAAAAATATATCCAAGAAGGAATTAATCTTATCAGGAGTTCAACAGGAGTCGGTGTTAGGACCCCTACTTTTCCTCATTTATATAAACGATATATCTAATAGCTCTAATCGATTGAAATTTTACTTATTCACAGATGATACTAATCTCTTATATGCTAATAAAAATCTTAAGTTACTCGAAACCATAGTTAATGCTGAACTCTGTAACATCTACGATTGGTTTAATCGCTAACAAGTTATCACTGAATATAAAAAAAATCTAACTTTGTTATTTTTCGGCCTAGACAGAAAAAACTGAATCACCAAATAAATTTGAGAATCTTTGACCATCATACTAACAGTTATATTTCTCTAGAACGTAAGGAATTTATTAAATACTTAGGAGTGCTTATTGATGAAACTCTTTCATGGGGTCACCATATTGCTCATATTACATCCAAAATAAGTAAATCAATCAGCGTTATCTCTAGATTAAGACACTTCGTACCCCTTAGTACTCTAAACCACATTTACAGGTCACTTATCCAACCCTATTTGTTTTATGGTATAATCGCGTGGGGTCAAACTGCAAAAAGTCATAGAGATAAAATTCTAATCCTTCAAAAACGAGCCCTTCGCTTAATGTTCTTTGGTGACTACAGATCATGCAATCCCGTTTTTTATTTCTTCTCGTTTTCTTCCTTTGGATATGCTTTACTTTAAATCAGTTGCCATCATGATGCATGACATATCCAATAATTTGTCACCTTCTAACATATCTAACTAATTCACTTATCAAGCTAATATTCATCCCCATAAGACAAGATCATCTTTAAGAGGCGACTATTTTGTTGAAAGTTCAAGATTAGATATACAAAAAAAGGGCATTTTCGAGAAATGGTGTTAGAATCTGGAATAGCTGATCTTGTGAAGTGCGCCAGCTTTCAAAATACAATTTTAAGAGTAAAATTCATGATTTCCTCCTCCAGAGACTCAAAAAATATGACGATTATATTGATTTGTCTACTTTAATGGCACAACTATAAGACCCCAGCTTGTTCTGTTTTCTTGCCGTAACTTAAATGTATTAATGTAGTTGTAATTTGTCTAGAATTTTTAATCTCTTCCTCTGTAAATCTTTTTATTTTATAATATACGTATAAAACACTGCCCGCCTCGACCAACCTTTACTAACTGCGGGCAGTGCATATTTTTTGTAATATTGTAATATATCATTAAACTTTCATTAAACTTTCATTAAACTTTCATTAAACTTTCATTAAACTTTCATTAAACTTTCATTAAACTTTCATTAAACTTTCATTAAACTTTCATTAAACTTTCATTAAACTTTCTATTTTTAATCGTATCTTCAAAAAACTAATGTATAGACGTCTTAAAGCTTTTATTGATAAAAATGCCGTCTTACTTAAGGGCCAGTGCGGTTTTCGAGAGAAATACTCGACACGACACGCAATTCTTGATACTGTTAACGCTATTCAGGAAAATATGGATAAGAAATTAATCTCTTGTGGAATTTTTCTTGACCTGAAGAAAGCCTTTGACACAGTTGACCACTCACTATTACTTTATAAACTGGACCACTACGGAACTCGAGGTGTAGCTAATTCTTGGTTTATGTCCTATCTATGCAATCGTACACAATCGACACAAATTGAATGTAAAGTTTCAGAGAAAAAGACAGTGGCTTGTGGAGTCCCACAGGGCTCCGTGCTTGGCCCATTGTTATTTTTGCTATATTTTAATGATGTCTATAATGCCTCTGAGAAATTTAAATTTCATTTGTTTGCTGATGACACCAATCTCTTGTATGGCGATAAAAATCTTAAGTCTTTAGAGACTATAGTTACAGCGGAGCTGTCAAAGGTCTGGGATTGGCTCAATGCCAATAAATTAACGCTTAACGTTAAGAAGTCTAACTTTGTTATCTTTCAACCCAAAGGACGTAGATCTAATTATCAAGTTAAAATAAAATTAATAGACAACAGTACTAACTCTTCTACTTATCTCGAACAGAAGGTATCTGTGAAATATCTAGGAGTATTGATCGATAATCACCCTACGTGGAAACCACATATTGATTATGTTACTGATTTATTGATTTACTCACTTTCACCAGAGTGTGGTGAGGGTCGCACATCAGAGCGAGGCTCCTTATTAAGTGCGCCCTATATCCCACCCATCCCACCCCAGGGGAGGACATCCATCACACAGTAATCTCGTGTGTGGGAAATTAACGTCTCCTACCCCAACCCTGCAGGAGACGGGACCTCCATTTATTCGTCCCTATCCGAGAAGACTAGAATATCTAACCATTTCTTGATGTTATAGAAAGGTAGCAAATTCTTCTCAATTATTTTTAAGACCCTGAGTGTTGGTCCGGCCGGGGCTCGAACCCTCGACCTCCCGCACAACAGTCCAGCGCTCTATCCATTTGAGCTATCCATTTGGGAGGCGGTTGGCCTACCAAAATCAGTAACACTATTGGCGTCATTCTGAGACTGAGACATTTTTTTGTTCCCCAGAGTGTTCTCCTCAACCTTTATAGATCTTTAATCTTCCCGTATTTGTCTTATGGCCTTATTGCATGGGGTCAAGCTACTAAATCAATTTTATATAAGATTTTGGTGTTACAGAAACGTGTCCTACGGCTTATTCATTTACACCCATGCAGAGATCATTCTCTTCCTTTCTTTGTGACATCTAATATTCTACCGGTAGAGCTAATCTATTTCGAAACTGTCTCTATTTTCATGCATGATATCTCGAATGATGATGTACCGGAAAACCTCTGTGACTCCTTTACTCGCTCCAGAAAAATACACTCATATAACACTAGATCAGCTTCTGCTGGAAATTTTTATGTTAACCTTCTAGATTCATATGCGGAGGCTGTTGCTAGATTTGGAACTGTCCTGTGGAATTCTCTGAGTATCACTACACGTGATCTGACTCGTAAACAGTTTAAGGAAAAAAATCCATAGTACAATTCTGAATATCCCGGCCGTTGAGGATAACTATATCGATTTGGCATCTCTTCTCCAAAAACGTCGCGCGGCCTATGATATCTTCTCATGCCCAAGCCTCAATTGTTCCTTGTGCCCGAAATAGCTAATTTTGTATGTTTATATTGTCTTATTTTTATGAATTTATTTAATTAATTTATTTAATTTAAAATTAGTTTAATTTAATTAATTTAATTAATTAAATTTATTTAATTAAAAAAAATTTATTTAATTATTTTATATATTTGTACATTTATTTATCTGCTGTTCTTTTTCTTTTCTTTTTATTCTTGTAATGATCTTTTCATTTATAATTTGCCTTAGACTCTTAACAAATTGTTGTCACTGCCCGCCGCGACTAGCCTGTGCTACTTGCGGGCAGTGTCAATTATGTAAGGTTTTTCTTTTTCTTTATTTTTCTTGAGTAATTTTTAATCATTGTAACCCCCCACCTTAATGCGAAATAAATTGTTGTTGTTGTTGTTGTTGTTTAAATTGTTGTTGTTGATGTCCATCTTAATCGTTTGTTGTCGTGCATTATTGTCAGCTTCCCCATTTGTTACACTCCATTTCTAGTGATTATTTTGATCGATAGTTTTCACGAACATTTTTCTCTTTCTCGGCAAGTCTACTTTTTCGGCTCAGTGATGGTAGGACTGAGAAGCTGTGTAAACCCGGTTGTTTACGGAATTTTGGACAAGGATTTTAGAGAAGAATTCAACTCGATATGTCGAGTGAGAAGGAGGGTCGAACCACGGGATTAAATTAAACACTATATAAGTATTAAATTTATTCATTATCATTATTATTATTTCGTTAAGTCACTTCAAGTTACTTTACTCTCTCCATATTGACTCAACGTCTATGTGGATAGTGTTGCGGTTTTTTATTTTCTTTTTAAGATTTAGTTTTTAGAGTCCATTAAAAATAAAGTTAACGAGTGCCCCGTCGATTTGGCGCCGTCCTTCTAATTAGCACCCCTCTGCCAAAATTTTAGATAGGCGCCCGGGGGGCTTTTTCGAGAAAATGCGGTATTATTAGTGTAAATTACGACCCACGTTCTTTTTTTACCTTGGGCGAACGGACACACCGTAATGATTAAAACTACTTGCACTTTGTGTCTAACGGATGTCTCGGTCGATAGCTAAATAGACCTCGAGCAAAAACAGCAAGATTTATTTCGTTCAGCAGGTGTACACAGTTTTTTTCCTTTTTTTCACGGACGGCTCAGATTCGGTTTTATATTACCCAAACTGCAAACATCATAAGGCAGTTTTTTTCTCGTTTCATGCCCTATCTGAAAAATCTTGTTCAAAGACTTGTGAATAACTTGTAGCATGACTCATAATTAATTGATCAACGGCTACGCTCTAAAAATGATAAATCATCTAGAAGTTACCTGAAATAGAACCGACTGTGAGATAAAAGAAGTAAGTAAATAAAATGAAGAAACGCCCATCTATCGAATGATTCTAAACTAGTCACCGCTTGAGAACTTTCGACTCCACTCTGCACCAAGAGGTGTCGGCTACTCTTAATTGATCATTGAAATTGACTTCAGGGGAGAAAGAGTAATTATCTGTCAGTGAATTTCCCAGTAACTCTTTGTTTAAAGATAATGTCTTTTTCACTTCTTTCGCAGACCATGTTGTAAACTGACTCCACACCGGGATATTAACAATCATGCATGGACTAGTTTTCGTAGGCAACGCTTTTTCCTTGTTGAACTGTTATTGAACTGCTACTTAAGGGTTACAACCGAAATAAAACCAAGAAAAAATGATCCGTGCTAGTACTCCGATTTAACCAAGAGAAAAACCTATCATAAAGTCAATCCAAACAAAGATGATTTAACCCAGAAGGCGACTAAAATGTTCCCTTTTATTTTAATTTTGCCAAAAGTAATTAAAACGTGGAGGCTGCTTGGATAAATAAATCGACTGCATATTGAGTTTCTGTCAAATTACGCCCCCGCGAAGGAGCTTACCTGTCATCGAGGGCCACACTTTATCTCTTGCCGACACAAATTATAAAGAGTAAAACAGAATGGAAACAAAAGAAAGGTCAAAGATGATTTCAATTGAATTCTTGTTGTGCTGGTTAATGATAACAGATACTTCCTAAGCCGATTCGTCAGATTAAAGCAAATATTGAGTTTGTCAGTATAGCATTTGCCGTCTAAGACAGTTTTTGGCCAATCGCTGATAAATGTGTGGTAATGTTGAATAATACGAGTTATGCCCTAAGCATTAACAAGAATATATACAGGAGATTGTGTTAAACTTAAGAGTCAGGCAAGCTCGGTCGGTTGCAAAATGACTCCATACGAAAATGGAGAAAAACTTTCTTCAGAGCTTGAAGCCCGAGAAACTTTCCTCGTTGTAATCGAGACATTAATCTGCCTCGTCAATACTGGAGCATCAATACTGGGAAATATTCTGGTTTTGGTCGCTATATACAGAAATCCACGACTGCGAAAACCCTCAAACTTGTTCATAATTTCACTGGCTGTTTCCGATTTAATATTATCTGCTATTGCCATGCCGTTTACCTGTGTCTCAGCGATGGTTGGAAACTGGATTTTTGGAGCAAAGCTTTGTTGGTTCCAAGCTTCTTTGGCTACCATGCTTGGAACAACATCTCTAGTGAACATATCCCTCATTGCAGCCAACAGGCTTTTAAAAGTTGTCTATCCAAACACGCATCGCAAGTTGGTGTCGGTTAAAACAGTTTTAATTTCCATAGCATCTGCCTGGTGTTTCACGGGTGCCATTCCTGTATCATTTTACATCACGAATGTTCATAATGTGTTTCATCCCGGCCATATCGTTTGCCTGTTTGACTTCAGCACCGCAAGTTACACTCTTATCGCTTTGATAGCAGTTTTCGAAGCTTTTATGCCATACCAAGTCATCTTTATCTGTTACTTAAAGGTGTGGTGTTTCGTTAAAAGGCACACTTCTCAAATGAGCTCTTCTAATGTAAACGCCGAAGATGTTCATCTTAATCGTTTGTTGTCGTGCATTATTGTCAGCTTTTCAATTTGTTACACTCCATTTCTAGTGCTTATTTTGATCGATAGTTTTCACGAACATTTTTCTCTTCCTCGGCAAGTCTACTTTTTCGGCTCAGTGATGGTAGGACTGGGAAGCAGTGTAAACCCGGTTATTTACGGAATTCTGAACAAGGATTTTAGAGAAGAATTCAACTCGATATGTCGAGTGAGAAGGAGGGTCCAACCACAGGACTTAAATTAAACATGTGAGAGAACAATATTCGAAGTTGCAATGAATTTTCTATTTTCGCATTGTCAATAGTCCCCTTTTTTAATGCAGCGTTTTGAATTTATCGCCTAATGAGAATATTGAAAACTTCGAGGTAAGGAGGAACGACTAAAAATATCCAAATCTAAAGGAGTTCGTATGACTTGAGGCAAAGCAGCTGTAGTTGTGTCTCCTCATTTGGTCAGCTGTACAAGGGGTGTTCGGAATCAGGTGCAGTACAAAATCCAAGTTCAACTGATACCCAAGTTTCAATACTCTCTTAAAACTGATAGCAATCTGGCTCGTAAATAGATACTTACGAGCATCATCCAACTCTAACATGATTCGGAGAATAAATAGCAGCCTGTTGTCATTTTTTCTTGCAGATGCCATCGACAGACTATGCAAAATAAAGCTGTACCTGCAAGCTGAATTCATAAACCGGCCTATTGTAATGCCGTGATATGTTTGTTTTGGCGCAAAGCAATTATCCTCCCCGTTGAACAGCGCATATTTAATAATTGGTTCATTCTTTAGCGTGCACTATCGAGTTATGGAGCGCGTGGGAAGTTTGGAGAGCACGAAAGAAGCATAATAGTTGCCCGAGGCAATAGCCGAGGGGAACTCTAGCTTCTATAGTAAATTAAAACTCGCCTGTCCTCGTTTCGATCGCGAAACCGAAGAGGGAGGTCCATCAGCGTATCTGCGACAAGGCTGTGGAACCAGCTACCTACTAACCTAAAAAAAAAGGGGCGACAATAGTTGCTTCTTTCAGAAAGGCCCTTCACAGACATTTCCGAACGAAATACGATGAAGTAGAACATTTTAGTCCGAATGCGATGATAAATTAAATCTCGCCTGCCCTCGTTTCAATCGCGAAACTGAGTCTACCCAAGCGGTATATTGTATTTTAACCCGACCCATGTGACATATTTTATTTTATAAAGTTTTTAGCTTGCATTCTTATAGACCTGTTTATAATCCTCGAATTCATTTTCCATACATTTTATACATTTTATACATTTTAACTCTAATTATAGTACTTTTAGGATCGAGGGCCACTAGTTCATCAGTTAAATTACTCTCATGTGTTACCCTTCTTAAATAAAGTTATTATTATCATTATTATTATTGTTATTATTATACTTATCAGATTATCAGACTTTGAATCTGTTCAGATTTGACTCCGTTTTCCAGACGCTTTGAAAAAAAAGGAGTAGATGTCAGCCGAAAGTGAGTTATTTTGGATCGTTTTTTACGCTGTTAATATTTTTTATTGTAGAGGATTTTATGGAAATTATTGCTAAATAAAGATTGTTATCATTCTTATAGTTATTATTATTTTTATTACTATTATTGTTATTATTATTATTATTGTTATTATTATTATTATTATTGTTATTATTATTATTATTATTATTATTGTTATTATTATTATTATTATTGTTATAATTGATTGTGCTTGCCAACAGCATCGATAACGAAGGTGTTGAAATGTTGTATTAGATGGTGGGTAAATCAAATGTCGAAAATGAAATATGATTTTCAGTAAATCTAGAGAGCTTTTGCTGTTTCATTTTCGCTAGAGTAAGTACTTGATATTGAGACACCGGCAAAAATTTTATAAAATAAACTATGGCCAGCACCAGATGAACAACGCAGCGTTGTTTTAATTATCATCACTACCATATTTATTACCGATACGATAACTAAAGTGATCGTTGTTGTTTTTATCATTATTATCATCATTATTATTACTATTGCATTCGGTACGCGTATATTCATAATGACCCTTTAAAATTGCACCTAGAATAGTTTAACTGTAAGGATCTTCCACATCTATTCAGATCATCTTCTCGCGTGGGATTCAACACAATCAGTTCACCCCAAACACTGGGCTGGAATAGAACGAGGTCTTTTACCTATCCCTAACCGCCTCCCGGTTAGCTCAATTGGTTAGAGCGCTGGGTTGTGTTGTGTGGGAGGTCGAGCGTTCGAGCCCCGGCCGGACCAATACTCATGGTCTTAAAATAACCGAGGAAAATTTGCTACCTTTCTATAATATTTAGAAAGGAATAGATATTCTAGTCTGCTCGGATAAGTGCAAATAAACCGTAGGCCCCGTCTCCTGCAGGGTTAAGGGTAGGAGACGTTAATTTCCCACGCACGAGATTACTGTGTGGTGGATGTCCTCCCCTGGGGTGGGATGGGCGGGAAGGTGAGATCGTCACATGGACTGAAGCGGCTGCCAGACGCGCCTGATAATGCTGACGTCCGATCTCAACCTTATCATTGTAATTGTAACTAAACACGTCTGTTGTTTAGAGTGCTTAGATTTCGTCTTTCGTCTTTCGTCTAAACGATGTTTCTCTGAAAGACACTCAATAAGCGCACCTGAGAAATTTTGCAGATGATATTGCATGTTCCTAAACAGTGAGAAAGCTCTGTAAAAGTTCACAACAGTCATCAGTTGTAGCAACATCTTACTTTCATATTAATCGAAACGTCGCGAGCGGCATACGATTAATTAGCCTGACTCGTCCATTGTAAGACAAACGATTAAACCTTCAATTATCTATGCAAAATCTGTTCAGTAGTCGTTCACCTATTATTGATTTGGTATTTTAGACTGATATATTCCCTCGCTCAATGCACGAAAATTATATTTTCATTCTATGCCATTTATTCTTCTATTCCAGGTACTTTTTTTACGCAGCATTTCGCTTTAATGCAATTTTATTCAGAATGCCGTTTGCGCGAAATAGAATTAGCAAAATTTTAAAAAATGACGAAGTTAAATCTTGAAACATTAAAACTGAAATGTAAAAACGCAAATGAACAGTAATGTCACCAGTAATGTTTCTCATGCTCATGGAACAGGACAATAGAATAACCTGCAGGTGTAATGCGATTTGCAAAAGCGATGTAATGCAGGTGTAATGCGATATGCAAAGCGATTTTTCAAATTGGCTGCGATTAGGAAAAAGTGCTCGTAAAAAAGAGGAGAAACGTCACGATCAGTACACGATAAAGTAGCCTGACTCGTCCATTGTAAGACAAATGATTAAACCCTTAATTATCTATACAAAATCTGTTCAGTAGTCGTACAGCAATCATTGATTTAGTATTTTAAGAATACTGATATGTTTCCTCGCTCAATGCTTGAAAATTATATTTTTATTCTGTGCCATTTATTCTTCTATTCCAGTTACTTTTCTTTTACACATTATTTCACTTTAAGGCAATTTTATTCAGAATGCCGTTTGCGCGAAACAGAATTAGCCAGATTTTAAAATCTGACGAAGTTAACTCTTGAAATCTTAAAACTGTAATGTAAAAGCGCAATCGAACAGTAATGCTAACAGTAATATTTCTCGTGCTCACAGAAAAAGACAAAAGAATAGCTTGCAGGTGTAGCTAGCGGTAACGCAAAAGCGATTTTTAAAATCGGCTGCGATTAGGAAAAAAGTAATCAAATCGGGACAAAAACGGAACCTACGCCTTTGTGAGCCATAATCAAGTTACAAGCGCTGCACGAAGTATCCTCAGGGACGTACGTTGTTCATTTGTTCACTGAAGAGGGTTAGTTTTCCTTTAATTTTAAACTTCTTCATGACGCCTTGCAAGGTTGTTAAAAACGTGTCAAACTTACCTCATTTTAGTCGCGGAGTTGTGTTGAAACAAATTTTCATATGAGGAATATGCGTTCGGTTAAGATATTTGAATGTGGAGGAAAAAAATTGCAACAGCTGACACTAAGGCTGACCAAACCAGAGGTTAACTACATATATTATTTGGGTTATTTCTGCCTGAGAATATAGGCTCTGAAAAGGTCCCGACGTTACGAACTCTTTTTTTCGCTTTTTAATTGTCAAATGCTTTGATTCGGCATTGACTACTTTGAAACGCAGAATAAGTTCATTTGGAGGTATTATTGCTCAATATGTAAATGTAAAGAGAATTGCGTGCGAATCACGTTTTAACATGACTTTTTATTTTGCTAGTAAGTATTGGCTATCGTCAAATTTGTGCACACCTTCCTTTGAATTCATTTCAATGAACTTTGGCTGATTGTTGAAAACAAGTGTTACGAATTTTAAGTGGTGTTCCATAAAGAAATTGAATGATGACATCTGCAAGAACAAATTGTTTCCTTCAATTCACAAACAATTTTGTCCTTCCATAGAAGTTAAGTGAAAGGAAAACGTTTAATGCATGGCCTCAAAATAAACACGTCGTGGTTAAATGAAACTACTCCTGAAAAGCTGAACTTCGCAAAATTGACTGAATATGACATCCTCACGCTAGGATACGTCACCGATCAGAAAAAAACCATGACAAAAAAATCACAATACGTTAATGATTTCGGCTAGCTTTTCTTCCTCTGGTTATGTTTTTACGACTGCTTTAATTGCTTTCCTCTCTCAAGATCTTGATGATCAGCTCATGCACCTCAATTTGCATTTATTTTTAAAGATAACCTTTACTGTGGTAACAACGTCGAAATTTGAAAGGCCAAAATCTTGTGAGTTGAATTATTTTTCTCTTTCAGTTATAAACCTACTTCAATTGTTTTCCGCTAGAGACAGTGGGGGGGAAAAGCTAATTTTAAATCTTAAAGCTTAATTTCTTTGTGGTCATGCAAAAATTTGTATAGTTTGCCGGTGAACGATGTAAGGTGCGACTGCAACAGCAGAGCCATCGCAGACCGGCCTTTCGCCGGTTGGAAAGTCGCATGCTTTGCTGCTCGTGTGGCTAGGCTAATGAGAAAGTCACTTCCCGCAGGCTAAGCTTCCAAAGGATAGATAAAGGATAGTTTTCGAGAGTCTCAGGTAAAACTGAAGAATTCAAAAAACGGATACAATTGTCGGCCCTCGCACAGGTTGCTCTAAGATACTAATTGACGAACACTATATATTTTGAGAAAGATGTTTGTAGTCTTGTCGCGAGCGTGGGACAAAAATAAAATTCTGAGTCCCCATGAGGAGTCGAACTTCAGACCTTCGGATTCCGCGCTCTTATCCAGACCTCGGTAAGCAAGGCCCATTACGGAGTTCATATATGACACGCCTCCTGCATACTGTTAGGGTCGCAATGTCGATAGCGTCATGTTTTGTAAATAGTGGGGGACTACTGATTTTTTGCCCCACGCTCGTGCCAAGGCGAAAAACATCTTTCTCTACTTCTTTACCGAGTTCAAAACTTACCATCTTTCTTATGCTATTTACTATATATTTTCATTTACAGAATATAATAATCGTATTACTGCCTTTTGTAATTTATTTCTGTTTGTTGAGGTAGTGTTTGTGTGGACCCCTCTACCAACCCTGGGTTGGTCAACTCTCCCTCTTTATTCTGCAGCTTGGAAGAGAGTTTTCACGCATTCCTTTTTTTATGTTCAGATTTCCCCTACATAAAGGTATAACCTCACATACTTATAGTATGTGAGGTCAATCACATTACGAAAAACCAGTCTGGGTTCGAGAAATAGTCAAGATCCCTCTGTTGTGTTCTTTCGGCATTTTAAGAAACTATGCGGATTTTTTTCACATAGTCACATGTGCTTGCCCGGGATGAATTTCGAAGTAACTAGCCTAAATTCTTTGATCAAACTAGAAACCCTCGCTAGTTCAGCTCTTATAAGCCAAGATCGTTACTTTGCAGTCACACGACCATTCCTGTATCGTAAGCATGTGACCAAAAAGCGTGCTACAATGAAATATATGAAGTTCATATATTTTGAACTGCGGTATTAGATACGTATGATGCACGATCCTCGCAGTAGATAGCGCTATTTAAGCAATAGCGAAAATCAGACCTGAAAAAAATCAGGCCTGTACGGGATTCGAACCACTGACCTCTGCGATACAAGTGCAGCTTTCTACCAATTGAGCTAACAAACCAACTGGGAGCAGGCCGTTAAGTTGATTCGTAGGTCTGATTTTCGCTATTGCTTAAATAGCGCTATCTACTGCGAGGATCGTGCATCATACGAAAAAAAAGCGCGCTATCGTGATGAATTGTATCACGTGGCTGATCAATGTAGCAGTCACACTTGCCATGTATTTACCGGCCAAATTACAGGGAAAGTTTCCGCCAATCGGAAAATTCATGCTAGTTTTACTTAACAGTATATTCTTTGATAGTTATACTATCATATGCTTGCAGAACTCAGTTTAAGAAAATTCGGCCGGAAGGGGAACATCCTCAGCTAACTCACATCACTTCAGGACGAGAAAAGCGTCTAACGAACACTATCGGGGTGATTCTCTTAATAATGCTGTTAACCTTCCTCCCGGTAACACTTTGTGCTGTGTTCTTGTACATGCAGGGATTTAAGACCATGCAACCGTTTTGGCCTCTCTGCAATATGTTTCTGCAGCTGAATGGAGTTTTGAATCCTTTGTTGAACTTTGGTCGTAACAAAGATATGCGCAAGGGACTGAGAAAGCTGTTAAAACGTTCCCAGCAAGTGCTCCCAGTAGGACAACTTCAGAGTGAACCACTCAACAAAATCAGCAACGACAACAACAACAACAAAAACCGCAACAACAATAACAAGAAAAACGACGACGACGTCACAGATAACGAGAACGTCGAAGAGATTCAAAGCAGAGGTAACTCTAAATGCAACCAAAAATCATAATCAAAGGTGAGACCAGAAGCAGCAACATAAAGAAAAACAACACCGGCAATAACGATCAACGACAACGAAAACGACGAGGGCTGGCGAGAATAGGAACCAATGAGAGACTAAAGAAATAACGCCTTGCTAAAAGTTTTCGTACGCCTTATGTCAGCTGTACTTTTAAAAGACACGTGTAGGACACTTTTTCATCTATTTAATTTAAACTCGTGTTGTATAGCCTTCGGTATTCCATAATTTCCAATATGGCCTAGTGAGCGACCAAGATAAATCAAGTAAAAAGCGAAACCTGAAAGAAGTCTAAATGTTATTACTTAAAGACAAGTAAACCCTTGATAAGCGAAGGTTTGTGAAACCAAAGTGGATCAATTGGAAGTTTTTCAAAGATTGTCCTGACTGACCTGAATACAGGCGAGGGTGGGGGAAGGGAGGGGGAGGAAGGAGCTAGTCTGCGATTGACTAGCCACCCTGGGAGCGTGTGCGATACTTCAAATCGCTTCCTACACACGAAATTATGAAGAGCGACAGCTGTTTTGTGAATCAGACATATCAAAGAAACTGATGTGAGTTATAAAGTAGAAAATAATCGAATGCATAGACAGATAGATAGATAAATAGATAGATAGATAAATAGATAAAAAGATAGATAAATAGATGGGTAGATAAATAGATAAAATAAATAGATAGATAAATCGATAAAAAGATAGATAGATAGATTGATCGACAGAAATAGATAGAAAGATGAGATACATAGAGACAGACAGAGATAGACAGACAAGCAGACAGACAGATAGATGGATGGAATCCTTTATTTAAATACGGCATTTTATCAAATTAAAATATACAGCGATATTAAAATTTGGTTTACATAAAATCCGTACGCAATACAAGTTAGATATTTACTATTAGAAAGCTTGATATTCTAGGACTAGTTTTTCTGGTGCTGATAGTAATAGTCCAGCTTACTTATATACTTTTTTAGCGAAGTTTCTTCCTTTAAACTGGCAAATCATTCCAGATTCTTTCTCCGGTAAATAGATACTCCGGTAGATAGATGCTCTGGTAGATAGATAAATAGATAGATAGATAGATAGATAGATAGATAGATAGATAGATAGATGGATGGGTGGATGGATGGAACCCTTCATTTAAATACGGCATTTTATCAAATTAAAATATACAGCAATATTAAAATTTGGTTTACATGAAATCCGTACGCAATACAAGTTATATATTTACTATTAGAAAGCTTAATGTTCTAGAACTAGTTTTGCTGGTGCTGATAGTAATAGTCCAGCTTACCCATAAACTATTTTAGCAAAATTTCTTCCTTTAAACTGTTTGGCAAATCATTCCAGATTCTTGCTCCGGTAAATGCAAAACTATTTCTGTGAAAATCTGTGCGACTTTTAGGGAGCGCAAGATTCATTTTGGAAGATCGTAGTCCATAATCATGAAAAGAGGCGTTACGGGTAACCATTTCAGACAGGTACGTGAGAGTGAGACCATTCGGTATTTTAAACATCAAAATGGGTTTTTGACGTTTTCTCATTGTTTCTAATGTCATCTAGCCTAATTTACAAAGAAAATCACTAGATCTTTGCAAATAGGAAGCACCAGTTATTCGTGCTGCACGGTTTTGGAGTTTTTGCAACATGATTAACAATCTGTGTTTTACTTATACTATCCTAAACAATGCAACAAAAGATAGATAGATTGACAAATAGATAGACAGGGAGAGAGAGATGGATACATAAACAGATAGACAGACTGACAGAAAAAAAAGATAGACCGAAATAGATAGACAGATAGGACGCACAGAGACAGACGGAGTTAGCCAGACAGACAGGCAGATAGATAGATAGATAGATACATACATACATACATACATACATACATACATACATACATACACAGATATATAGACAAGTAGATAGATAGATAGATAATAGATAGATAGATAGATAGATAGACAGACAGACAGAGAGACAGATAGATAGATAGATAGATAGATAGATAGATAGATAGATAGACAGGGAGATGGATACATGGACAAACAGACAGACAGATAGTTAACAGATAGAGATAAAGAGGATATTACATGGCCGCTTGGGGATACGAATTTTATCTTCTCGTGTTGAAAGTATCTCTCACTTGTTCGCTGCGCTCACTCGTGAGAGATACTTTCAGCACGAGAAGATAAAATTCGTATCCCCAAGCGGCCATGTAATATTCTGTTTATTATATAGATACTGATGAAACTTCCACATAAAAGACAACTGTTTTTTATTCATTTTCGAAACAGCAATTGGGTAATTATGTTGGTAACTATGGCCACACCAATATCCTCACACGTGAAAGATAAAAAAAGTATCTTATCTTCACTGCGCCGGGTGAAGATATGATTTTTTAGTAAAAGGAGAAATCCTGGTATTTCATCAGTATCTATATAATAAAGGTAAATTATTTATAAGCTTAAACTGACATAAAAGCCATAAATTGAATTACGTTGAGATCTTTAACCGTAAGATACATAAAAGTGTCTCTAAAAAGTATATAAAAATTATATCAAAATATATCAAAATATATCAAAAAGTAGATAAAAGTATACGTATAAAAGTGTATAAAATTATGTTTCAAAGACGTATGTTCAATAAGACAAAGGTTCGAAATTGAAAACTAAAGAGCCAGGAAGATTTACAATCTACGCACTACGCTCACGATGAGCTCTTCTTGTAATGTTCGGTCCTGCACAGAGGGGGTGAGCAAACTTTGTAAATTTCCGAGTGGATAGTCGAATTGAGCCTTAATCACTGTAAATACGGTATATAATCTAATATAGTATGGTTAGTTGAAATATATGGATGGTATGATAACGAGTAAAATACCGCTTAAAACATCAATTGAATAGAAAATGTGACGGAGCTCCGCGATCTTTAGTTTAGTTTCATGTGTTTGTAGTACTTTTCTCCGCACTTTACGAACATCGAAACAACTCAATGTGTAACATTTGTATGACAAGACAAATGTTATCAGCCCGAAAAGGGTTTGTTGTCTTCTCTCGAATGAGAAATCCTCATTCCACCAAAAATCCTTCCCACAGACTCGAAAAACGGGTCGAAGAAAGAGCGCACACACAGGCTAAACAGCTTCCCAAGGCACTGCAGCTCAAAGACGTAAGCGCGCAAACAGGGCATGATGCACCAGACGTAATCAAAACTGAGACATGCAAAGTAGATTCCACACAATATGGCAGTAGGCACTCCACAGTTAGCCGTAATTATCCTGTAACACCAATACTTGGTGGCCACGAACATATTGAAGCTCGCCTGCCACACACTATCAATGCTGTGGGAACCATCCGGCTAAGCAAATACATCTTGGAAAAAAAAACCTGTAAAGAAATGGAAAAATATATTTTCTGGTGAGCGAAAAATCTTGCTTTCCAATTATTGATAGATATTCCAAGTCGTGATTGGTTTTAGTCATTAATCTGTTTGGTTCAGAAAGTGGCGCGAGTTTTCTGGACCAATCACAGAGTGAAATAAATCGAAATCGATGCGGTCCCACATTACTTCCGAGCCGTTGCAAACAGTGAGAAGGGTGTTATGCTTGCATCGTGAACCTCGAAGTGCAAAGATAGATAGATTCACTCATTTGCCTTGGAGCGGCCTGTATTCAGCTATTCCTCACGAACATAAGAAGTTTATTTTATTGATTGTTTCTGGTATGAAATTAAGCTTCAAAATAATAATATAAAAACTCGATCATTTACAACTAGATACTCACTCCCATTTCGTACCCTAATGCGCATTCGAAATCTAAGTGTTTAATCAATGTAAATTACTTTTTACTTCACTTGCACTTTCAGGTAACAGATACGAACTCTTTCTATTGTTCTTTTCTACGAATGAGTGTCACGCCACGTGGGTCAAAACATACGCTCTTTAGCAGCGAGGGTGTTGATAAAAAGAATTTCCGTAAAGCTGGATCAAAGTTAAGCCCCTGCAAACAGTATACAAGTTGATCAGTATTCCTAAGAGGCAAACCCAGTTTTTGTTCAAATTAAAGAGCTATTAGATCGTTTTACCCAGGAATTTCAGAATATCCACGCGTATGTGTTTGAGACAAAATTCTTAGCTACAACGACATTAAAAAAATAATTAAATATGGATTCCCGAAATTTTTACCCGTTTTTATATCGATCTTTAGTATAATTTGAGAGCTGAGCAAAGAGTTTCCAGCAATCTGATTGGTCGAGCGGTTCTTTATATGACGCTATATAAACCGCTCCACGCGGTTTATATAAAATTTTAAAATAAAATGTTAATAAATGTTACTAAAATGTTATGACTTTAGAAATTTCTATGTTGTTCAGCTCTGAAATTGCACTAAAACAATTATTCGCCTCAGGTTCGGTGAATATTGTCGAATCATGATCCCCTCAACTTCGTCTCGGGGATTATTCGACGATACTCACCTCGTCTTCGGCGAATAATTGTTAAATATCCGCCCAAACGTGACACCGAATGGATAGTGCCAACACCTCTCTCTTAAAATCACTCGTACATGATGAATTAGCAGATCGCCTAACTTTTTCTTTTATCAAGGTCTTTGATACAAATAGATGAAATTACTTGAAAAATATTTCCTTTTGCTTCTATTTCTGTACCTTAACGTGGTCGTTCATCATGTTGACGGGATCCCTGTTTGTCATACCCAGTATTTGGCCGTAATGAATCGCCAGTGGAACACCGTGAGTAAACGTAAGTCGAGGCTTCTCCTCCGACGGTAGTTCCCCTGCGAATTGGTCGGAAAGATTTTGCTCAGATGTCGACATGTTTGTGTGTTGAGTTCGATGTTTCAGTTGTGCCTAGGGTGAAGGGCAAGTGCCTGATATGAGCGTGCTTTCTTCAACTCTCAACTCAACTCTCGGACCAACACTCAAGGTCTTAAAACAAGTGAGAAGAATATGCTACCTTTCTAAAACGTCAAGAAATGGTTAGATACTCTAGTCATCTCGGATAGGGACGAATAAATGGAGGTCCCGTCTCCTGCAGGGTTAGGGGTAGGAGACGTTAATTTCCCACGCACGAGATTAATGTGTGATGGATGTCCTCCCCCGAGGTGGTTGCTGGGTGGGAATTGGCCCTGAAAAGCCCCCATGGGGAGTGGCAATTAACATATGTCTGTATGTATGTATGTATGTATGTATGTATGTATGTATGTATGTATGTATGTATGTATGTACGTATGTATGTATGTAGGTAACTCCCTTAGTGCATGAACCTTGTCAACACTAAAGGTCACTTGATCTCCAAAGGTGTCATGTTTGTTTACGCGATATCCCATATTATGGCGTGTTCCGCCATCACGTCGGCTTGTGTCGCGCATTTCTTTGCGGGCTTTGCATCGCAAGATGATCGACATAATACGGCTATCATAATCAACCTTGCTGGAGTCTACTAAGTGTGTTTCAGAGCAAACTCACCGCCGAGTTGTCGTGAAACTCGCCCAAGTTGTTGGCAAAGAACACCTGAGTTGTTATTCTGGTGCTTACTAATTTATCTTAAATTCGTCGGCCTGAGCTAATGATATTTCATTTACTAAAATCTCTATTTTCGATTCAACACGAGAGGCAATAATACTGCAGTCATTTATCAGATCAATAATCTGTCATCATTGATGCTATTATTGCAGAGACTGTTAAACAAAACGATTCCATGTTACCCGTCATCTATTCCTTAAGAGATAATATATGACGTCAAAATGTGATAAGAACAAAAAAAGTGCCACATGAGACGTTCTTACTACATTTTGAGGTCTTCTTTGATCTATCAATGAAGGGAACGCAGCAACGAAGACTCTCTGTATATCTTATTAGACGTTTTGTTGTGTAACTGATTATTATCAATTACACTCCGTAGAGTACAAATAACGCGCGAGACGATTACAAATATCACGCGGTATTACACTCCAGAAAATCGGTTAGACAGGCTTTTTCGCATCGCGCAGGCGAAGAATTGGATTTAAGTTACGAAAAAAAAATGGCGCACAATTTTTTAATCATATTTCTGACGACGAAGAGTCAGAATGGCTGGCAAATGAACATCCAAGTTTATCAGACAAATCGAACGACCAGGAAATTTCTTTATTTATTGAAGAAAATAGAACCAGCAACCCGACAACGCGCCAATTTCGTTCCGCTTCGCATACTTCTGTCACGCACTCCCCCCCTTAAAAATACTCAGCGAAACTACATAACAAAATGTCTAATGAGATATATTTATTATCCAACTGTGCTTCTTAGAGTACAAATAACGCGCAAGACGTGTACAAATAGATTTTGAAGCAGTTCTTTTTTTTTTTACAATTAAGTTTCATATCAAAGAACACTTTGATCTTATTCGCATCCGTTTTTTGCGTAACATCCCAAAGAACAACTGCAAAGGCGACTAAGACCATTAGGCAGTGGTTTCATTCGAGTATGATGACCGAAATGTATTACAAAGAAGACTCTCTGCTTCCCCTGTAAATGTCCCACGAATCAGCGCGCACTACATTCGTTTTCAGATCTATCGAAGAAAAGTTTGATTGGTTTTCTTGGCCATAGATTAAAATGGCAATAAAACATGAAATTGACATTTCGCGAAGAGTAGATTTCGTTCACTGCTCAATTTACTTAGAATTTAAGGACTGAAGTTCTGCAGCATGTTGAAATCTTAAGCATTTCTTTAGATACTATTTTTTTTTTACAGTAGACAAAGATCGGTGGAAAAAAAGCGAGAGGAATACTTAACCAGGAGATAACAACCCCTTGACTTATCTGAAAAGTCAATTCAATGCAAATATATGCCTGGATACGGACACGTCATTAAAAGAAAAACACTGAAATATTTTCACTCGCCAAGAGTAACAATTATTGCTTTCTTTATTTTTATCTTAATGGTGATCCCTTTAACAGCATCGTAATCGCGTTACGATCATCATCAAAGACATTTATAGTATCATTACATCATATACCATTGTGACTATATACAAAGTCTTAAGGCGCCAATGTTCTCATCATCTTTATCATTACTGTGATTATAAAGTTATGGTGGAGTAATTTTTTTTCAGGGAGGGATCAGTCGTCGCCAACTGAGCATAAGGAGGGGGCTGTAGAATATTGACTGTCAATTAACTGTCAATGGTGGAGGGGGGAGGGAGGCAGAAGAACCTTATAAAACCTTTAAGGACGGATCTGGTAAATTTTATCGTCACAAAACCTAAATCCTCTGATCACTTTCCCCCTCCCCCTCCCCCTCCCCCTCCCCTTCCGCCTCCCTCTCCCCTCCCCCTCCGCCTCCCTCTCCCCCTCCTCCCCGCCAGGCAAAACTGATAATGAACGGTCCTTTAACCTTCACATTTTTACTTTCCGAGAATTTAAATTTTTTTTCAAAGGCTGTACCAGTCACACCTTAATTTCAGCGCAGACCGACACTAATGAGTCTCTTGCTGACTCGATTAGGGGAATGACCATTTATGTTAAAGGCCACTCCGCTGTAGGCCGAATCTGTAGACGCGGTGCGAAAGTAAGGCGAGGAAGTATCTCCACACCAAGAGTTGCAACTCTTGTAACAATTTGTGTAACCGGAAAAGAAAAAGCCGCTGTAGAACGAATGATCACAGACCAGAAGCTGGTAGTTAAAATTGCTGTTTGTCCCCACACCGTCCCAGAGTCCCGTCGCAGCAGCATTTCCAAAGATATTGGTTGCTATTGTTGTTTGTTTGTTTTGTCGTTTGAAGTACGCTTTGTTACCAGTTTGGTGATCGACGAATATTACTTCCGTAAACTGAAAAAATAATATAAAATGTTCATTTTAATGGGGCAAAAGCACAGTTTCTTGGATAGTTGAGGCAAATTTTCTAGTAATGTTTGTAATGTTCTTCCTCCGATCCCTAACCATGTTTATCTTTGTTTGGTCCATTATAGAGAAGATTAAATTGTTTTGCATGGCGCCAAAAATAGAAAACACAACCACAAGGCTCCAGTTATCGAAGTGCATAGCTAATTTTGGATCCTTTTCCTATAATCGACTGTGCTTGCACTCTCATGGAAGAGGAGGATACGTGTCAGTAGAATTGAAAACGGGCTGCATGATGACGGACATTATTAAAATTATTTGAATATATCAACAAAGTTGAAATGGTAAATTGGCCACCGTTACGGTGGCCAATTTACCATTTCAACTTTGTTGATATATTCAAATCATTTCGTTACCCCCACCGACGCAGCGCCAAACAGTTTCTATAGAAACTATCAGCCTTTACTCATTTGTATTATTAAAATTAAGCATCTCCAGGCCGATAAACCATCGTTTGAACAGATTGCGCTGGAAAATTATGAACATACGTGAATATCAACACTTAGACTAAATAAGGCATTATGCTTTCCTTTCTTTACCCCCTGCCGTGAAAAGATACTTTTTCTCATTTTCCAACCATCCGCAAGAGGACTTTTCCCATTCATTCTTACGCTCGTCTACAATTAAGGAAAAGGTGAAAAAGATCCACGATTATCCGGTATCTTCAAAGAGGATTGTTGTGAATCGATTACAAAAATTCTAACCGGTTTTGCATCAAATGACTTCGAAAGCTTGTCCATAGATTTCGTGGAAAAGAAACGCATCTAGTCTGTAATAGGTTGAATCTGTGCTAAGTTTTGGAAAAGGCTCAAAAAATCTGGATCGGATTAAATGCTTGTTCCTCAAAGCCATTATCAGCTGGCAATCAACTTACTGGGATATTATTACAGTCGGTCCGGTAGCCGTCACTTCCATAAGGAAACTGAGCGCTGTATCTGACTTCAGTCTTAAGTTTGACATATTCATCGGTAGTGTAACACATGGTCCATCCTCCATTGTATGACGTCATGTCACAATAGGCCCAGAATGCATAAGAAAGGTTTCCTCCGCCTGGGTCCAGCAGGTACATACCATCTACCTGAGATTCATCTTTTCTTTTGATTTCCTTGCAATCCTTTCCAAAAACTGATTAACCAAGAGAAAAATAACACAACTGGACAATGAGCTCTCAATCGGTGCACGAAAGACGCAGGTTAAGTGGAAAAGAGCATTGTTTCAATCTATTCCCCCAAACTTCAATTTGAAATTATGGATGATAAACTGCGAATGTTAAACTAAAACATTCAAGACTTAAGATTTAGTTCTTCTTAACCGAGCGGGATGTCTGTATGGGAGAATCTTGACCGAGGTCGCCAGTACAGACCGAACGCAGTAAGGTACCAGCGACCGAGGTGAGATTCTCCCATACAGACCGACCTAGCTTGGTTAATAAGATGTTTATTATATGGCTGTGTCTTATATGCCAATTTTTTATACTCTATGTACCTTTTTTTCTAGATCGGTCTAGATGCCGGTCTAGATGGGAAAATCTAGACCGCTTTCAATATTGATTTCAGCCAATCAAATTCGTGAATTCGTTAGTTCCCAGTCCTTGTGAGACACAGCCATATAATAACACTCCGTAATATTGTACTGCATATCCTTACTGAACGAAACTTCACTACGGTCGAAGCTCACCAGAATAAATCATTTTCTCGTAAACGAGCACAGTGGCCTCTCATTTTATTTGCCCTTTCCTACAATTGAGAAATGACTTTCTTTCTGTAAAATTGATGAAAACCAACTCTCAGTGTAAGAAAGGAATAATTCGAATTTAGTAAGTACTCGTAAGTATCATCGTTATGATATGATAGGAATTCTATGGGTATCTATTGATCACCTCTCTTTCCCAGATTTCTTTGTATTTGCCAATAAGTGTACAAGAGCTAACCACGACTATAAACTTTACCAGAAAAGAGCGGTTTGTAATTGTTACAAATATTCTTTCTTCATTCGCATTGTGGGGAAATGGAATGGCTTGTCAGGATACATTGTACACGCCGAGTCATTGGCTGTTTTTAAGAGTAGACTTAAAAATTTATTTGAATATTTATTGAATATTTATTGAATTTGTAGCCATTAAATTTTATCTTTTGTACTTTTTAGTTAGGGAAATTGTTTTTTATACAGGGCTAACCTCACGATTTTCCCTTTTCAGTATGTACTTTGTATTTGCGTTATAACTTCCTGAATAAATGTTATGTTATGTGTTATGTTATATATGTTATCTACAAGGTGCTGCTGCTCCTGTAAACGAGCACGGGGAACCCCCTTTTTTATTTCAAAAGTTACGTTCTGATAAGATAGACAACCCATAGGTTAAGATGAAAAAAAATCTAAGTACAGGTTCCGTTTCAGAGGAAAACCCTTAATCAATTCAAGACTTACTTACAGTTACCTCCCTGGCGATTTAAACTCAGTCTCGTGCCCAGACCTTCCACATTCAAGTGGTCGTAACATTTCAATCACACGGAAGGACTGGGTACGAGAATCAGTTAAATCATTGTAAGGCTTTATTTCTTGTAAAATCATACAAAACAATTCTCTAAATCTGCACTTGGAAAAGAAACAGCAATTTCAGGATACCTATTTCGCAGTATTCTCCCGTATAACCTGGTGAGCATGCGCACTGATAATCATCATCTTTGTAATTGGCCACACAGGTAGCATTGTTCTTGCAAGGATTGCTTGAGCAAGGACTCTGTTGAGACGAGAAAAATCGATGATACGATATCTTCATAACTAAACTCTTTCACTGACCGCCCCTCTTATCACATGAGAACAGTCTCCCCCTGCACGGAATAGTGAGAGCTCGACCTCTGATAACGCGTGCGTGATCGTTGTGACAAGCACAATATTCGTTAGAACATAGTGGAGGTCCCCCTCTACTAACTATGGTTACAATAGCGTTAAATAATGATTCAGAAGAACAAGCTCGTGAAACGCATACTCCCTGATGCTGATAGGAAAAGGAAAAAAGGAAAAGGAAAAGGAAAAAAGGAAAAAAGGAGAAAAGGAGAAAAGGAGAAAAGGAAAAGGAAAAGGAAAAGGAAAAGGAAAAGGAAAAGGAAAAGGAAAAGGAAAATTAGAAAATTCTTTCAAGCTGGTTCCACTATCGCCTGTGAGGACAGACTACAGACCTTTACTTTTGTAAATACAACCTTGTGTCAAAAGTAATGCAATTTATACTTACCCAAATGCTGAAGTGGTGAAAAATTGGGCTTGTAATGAATGTATCCGAGTTGTTATACATGTCAGATGGAAGCAGCTCACACAGCAGTTTTCCGTTGACATCGGGAAATGCATTTAGGTTATAAGAAAAACACGAAATCGTTTTTAAACAGGCAAACCCACACTCGATGCCATCAGGGACAAACACAGACGTGATCACTGTGATGTTCAAGTAGGAAAACTGCTTTGCCTTGAAGTCCATGACCTCCGCTGTGGACCTTCGCCTAGTTCCTAGGAAATAAAATTTGTGTTAAGCAGGATTTATTTCTCAAATCAATCAATCAATGGATCAGTCATTCAATCAATCAACCGATGTGTCAGTCGATGCATTGAAATTTAAATAACCCATCATATAAGCCTCTTGAGTCGCAAATCATCGAGGAATTCGTATTAGTACTAGTTTTTGACGAGTCAGATCTGGAAAGAAAATTTTGGAACACGTACGAGGACAAACACTGAGATAATCAAAAGCCAGATCTAATCTATTTTTAGCAGGTGATTTTCGGGAAAAAAATACGCAAATTACATGGAAGCGCAGCAATGTACCTCGAGTTAAGGCCGATCCCAGGCAAATAAAGATAATTGCCATAAGAAGATAGCTTCTGTGATGTTGGACCTTGTATTCCATCTTGTCACGTAGCTTAACTTTAGCACATCATTCACCTGTACGAATAACACGTAAACAAACTTTTCCAAGGCAATTTATTTGCGGTCAGTCAGAAAACAAGTCTATATCGCCAGACTTGGCAGTAGTTATCAATTCAACGTCGTGATGTTAGGAAACCGTGAAGTTTCAATTTTGGGAGCCTTGCTTTTAAAGGTGGAAAATTTTCATATACTAACTGATAAAACTCTTTTAGTCAGAGTCCTCTCAGAAACAAAAAACAAGCTTAGAAGGAAGAAGATTCTATGAATAAGGACAATGCAAACGTCAAAGCCAAGCTAAATTATTTATTAGTCTTTTCGATGATAAATTATGCAGGAACTACTTGCTATACTCTCGATGTTTTACGTCCAATCATGGCAAAGTTTGTTTAATTTGCCTTTGAAAGTTAGTTATTTATACTGCGTAAAATATAAACAAAATGTAGCGATACTGCACAAGTAGAGTTTCTCCAATGCACGAACAATACCTTCCTAGCTTTGTTTTTCATTGATTTTAATTAATTCCTTGCTCACAATGCAATGCTTATTCTTCGTACACGGGTATTAAGATCAATGATCTCGTTATGCACAAATTGCAAACTGTATGCACTTAATGGTACCCACGTCACCTTTCTTGTAAATTTTTGAATAAAAGAAAATGTTTTCTTTGTTGATATTTGAGAAAAGATCCCAACGATATTTTTATTTCACAAATAATTTTTGCATGTCAACATTTCGTAAGATCGTTTTCCATGTGTTTATGTCGCTAAGCAAGAACCAATATTTTTAAAAACACAGGTTTCATATCAATTAACATACTAGTGATAATTTGAGAAATTACCGTGAAATGTTTCCGATCAAAAATTTATTTTCTTGTCTCCGGAGCTTATAAAAAACTGTTGGTGAATTCCAGAATCGAGTGGTTAACTTGGGAAGAGAGCGAGGTTTTAGGCTGCTCCGTATTATGATGAAGAAACGTTTTTAAGGGAAGCAGCACTTCAAATTTTGATCGAAATTAAGCCTGGAATTACTTTCCAAGAGGTGTTGATGTGCCACAAACGACATCGACCGAAATTATCCTTAACGCATTTTCCCTGATAAAAAGTCACACTCTTGTATATCACCAACCTCTCTTTCTTTACTTTTGAGCGTTTTTTTTATTGTTTCATGAGATATTTAGGAAAAGGAAGCTCACAGGTATTGCAAACTTGTTTCGACTGCACGAATATTTTCATTTAAAGGAAGTATTGTCCCCGTTGCTTAAAATGTTAGGTTTCTAGAGCAAGAATATTCCCGCAGAAACCACTGGTTTCAGCATTAACATGCTGTTGATTCAACAGCATGTTAATGTTCGAAAGAAACGAAATGACAGGTGAGTTGTATTGACAGAATTCTTTACGCTACTTTAAACCGAAGGGCATGTCTTGATTATCATTTCTTTGTCTCGTGCTCGATCATTCACTCAAGTTTACTGGAGTTGACTTCGAAATCCTCATTAGTGCCGCATCCTTTGAGTGGTTGAATAGTTAAAGTCGTCTAATCCCCAACAAT
This sequence comes from Stylophora pistillata, assembly GCF_964205215.1. Lineage (NCBI taxonomy): Eukaryota > Metazoa > Cnidaria > Anthozoa > Scleractinia > Pocilloporidae > Stylophora > Stylophora pistillata. Next base: position 25,994,315 of record NC_142527.1, on the reverse strand, counting down.
AAGAGAGCTTTAGATTGAGAGAAGACTTTTCAGAAGTCAATTTCCTGAGAAAAATAGCTGGACACATTATACTTGACGTCTTTCCGAATGCAGCTTCATCTTTAAGCCAATTTGTTCGCGCTTCTAGCTTGAATACTCAGCTGCAAATATCACATGTACGACGTAAACGTCCCTAAGATTGTATTGCGCTGTTGACAATCGTGGATCTTGAATACATTGTTATATACTTATTGACTGACTTAACTGAAGAGCTGGAGAGGAAAATATTTCCTCGAGGTGAGAACATACGGACTTTTTTAAATTCACTTTTATTTTAAGCTTGTTTTTTTCCCTGCACGTTCTCGGAAAGTGCAACAAAACCGTACGAATGCGGGACTGTAAGGATTACGTCAAACCCCGTCTGGGGGCCGGTCTACACGGCTGCGTCAAGGTTGCATCAGCGGGAAAGAATGATCCGTAGAATACAGTTATTTGGTTTATCAACTGACTTGATAATGTGAATTGGCCACTGCGGAGGGTTCTATGCTGAAAATTCGAGAGTTATCCGTTCGTCATTTCGAATGACAAAGGACTCATACCTCCTACCGGCGCAGCATCACTCCTTTGGTTCATAAAATGAATTGCCGTTAGAGTAAGGATATTACTAGAAAATTAGAATGAAACACACCGCCAGTAGTCGTTGGCTGGTAAGAGGCCGAAATCACCTTGACAAAAGAGGAACATAATAAGTTCCATATAGCAGCGAACGTTCAAAAAAATATATAATTTATTCTAGAGCAATTCTTCTAACGACAGCGTATGACAAATAATGTTTGATTAACCATTTTGTGTAAATACTACCTGAATAAAGTTTGAAAGTAAGATTTTTAAGTCTCATTTTGAGGGTTTAGACGGCGGATCGTTTTCATACGTTTCATTAACCTTTCGAAAACCAAACTCTGGTGGAAACTTATGAAAACTTGGGTTTCTCGACGATGAAATAAAATTGGTAATCGTGTGTGTGACGATGTACTGTCTTCTGATGTACATCGCAATTTTCTGATCGACCGCAACACTATTAGTCTTTAGCTTGTGACGATCGATTTCCCCTGACAAGCATGGGTTTAAAAGCTTAGCCAATCTACCTAATTTCTTTTCTGATGATAACTGGCGCAGTGTAGTCATTCGGAACTTCGCGAACGACAGTAGAAGTGACCCTACTGTGACAAAAACGAAAATACGGCCTTTACCATTGTTGTTCTTCACGACAATAAACGAAGATAAACTTCCACAAGACGACATCAAAAAGATCAAAATTAACAAAACTCACGTCCTGTCTTTCTGTATAAATTGCTTGGCATTCAGATAACAAACCATACCACTCGTACGATCATTCAAAGGGAGGTGATTTGAAAGTTGACCATCAGGGTTTTAGTAACACTCAGATTAAAAATTGAATATTCCACCACTGTTGACATAAAGTTGAGAAGAATTTTAAAAAACAATCGGGAGGAGAGATGAGGGGAAATTAATGAGTAGCAGGTGATACAATTCAGTTCGATATGAAAAGCAAATATTAAGTGCGTCTCCTAGGCATAACTGTTTTGTAAGATGACCCGTATGGTCCCCGCGCACTTTTGCTAGGATTGGAAACATTAAACTAAAATCTCTCAACTGGATGGCGGTAATGGCGTGAATAAGGTCCCGTTTCTCGAAAGTCTCGGTAACTTAACAAAACTATAACCGTATTTTAAAATCGAATTTTAAAGAATAAAGACGTATTTCCTGGCACCCTAACCAGTTCAATTTTTTCCTTTAGCTGTTAGTTTTATAATATTATTTTCAAAAGTTTTGAAACACCCGTCTTGATCGAAAACAAAACTTTTTTACGGGTCCGTTACGTATATACGTTGCTGGCCCGTCGAGAAACGGACCCCAGGCTGAGCCGGCTGAAAGCCGTCCGGCCTCGCAAGATAAGAGCTGAGAAGAAGAAAAAAAAGAAAGATGACAAGGTAGGGAGGTAACATATCCAGCTCAGAACTGATTCGAAAAATTAAGCGCAGGCGAAAATACTTGTTGAAGTCATGATAATCGGCTTGTGATTTGTAAGCTTTTCTCACATTCTCACGATATCTCGAGTGGCTTTATCATCACGTGATAAATTCCAATCAGGAATTCCAATCAGGATTCAGACGTGGTCATTCAACGAGTACAGCCCTGCTTGATGTTTCAGAATATATTTTGAAAAATATGGATGAAGGAAATCTTACTGGAGCAATATTTTTAGATCTCAGCAAGACTTTCGATATGATTGACCATTCTCTCCTTAACATTAAACTTACTGCACTCGGTGTCAGAGGACAAGCACTTGCCTGGTTTGATAATTACCTATCTGGCAGATCACAGTCTGTTAGTGTGAATATAACTTATTCAGATACCTCAGATCTATCGCTTGGAGTACCTCAAGGGTCTGTCCTGGGCCCATCATTATTTATCGTATTTATAAATGATCTACTTAGTACTGTACATCGTTGTAAAATAGTCTTGTATGCTGATGATGATGCTCCATTTTTTGCCGGTAGAAACATTCAAACTCTTCAATCCACTCTACAAGAAGACCTGAGTGCCGTTGGCGAATGGTTTTCTTTGAATCGCTCGCTAGTAAACTGCGACAAAACCAATGTCATGCTTTTTGGCTCTAAACAGCGTCTTGCAAGATCATAAGGACTCTTCTTATTTTCATTGGGCAATCTTCTGGAGCTGTCAAACACTGTGAAATTCTTGAGTTTAATTTTTGATGCTTCTATGAACTGGCATGAACACATAAATAGCATTTCTAATAAAGCAACTCATAGATTAAATTTATTCAGGGAAGAATTCGCAAATATTTAGATACCGATACCTGTAAGCTTTTATATATGACTTTAGTTCAGCCTTTAATGGAATATTGTGATATTGTCTGGTCCAATGCTGATAGCACCTCTCTTCAAAGACTTCTTCGGCTTCAGAAAAGGGAAGCACGGATTGTTCTCCAAAGGAAGATTAGGGAAGACCGTACCACAAATTTGTTTTGCGAACTGGGCTGGGTCTCCTTGTTGGAACGTTGGAACTTTCACAAGGGTCTAACTGTATTTAAATGCCTTAATGGAATTTATCCACCCTATCTGAGAAGGCTTTTTTCCTATAATTCAGATTTCAACCACTGCAATACCAGAAAAAGAGCGAATCTACATATGGTCAAAATAACTTCTAAATCTGGCTACAGGTCATTTACCTATTCAGCTGCTAGATTATTTAACAACCTTGATCATGCCACAAAATGCTCCCTGACACTTAAACAGTTTGTAAATAATTATTGGCGTAAATAACTTGTAACAATCTATATAATTTGGCATCGTAGGTTTATTGTTAACGGAACACGGGCAAAGGGTTATTTATTTATTTATTTTAATGTTTATATTGTATTAATATATATATATATATATATATTAACAACTGCATAAACCATGTTAATTAGCAATTAGTGTAATATATAAGCGATGGTATTTATTTGTAATGATATTGGTAATTTATTTGTAATGATATTCTGTATTTATTTAAATGATCTGCCAAACGCTACTCAATTCTGCCAGCTCGAGTCATACGTCGATGACTCTAAAGTTTTGCTATCTTTTCCCGCAGCCGACGTCATTGACGCCAAGTTCAAGCTCGAAGATGATTTGCGTACTGTGTTGCCAACTGGTGTTGCGCAAATGATTTGTTAATAAACCCTGGGAAAACGCAGTTCATGTTGATCGGCACTAAGCAAATGATAAGTAAACATTCTGTTAATTTTACTGTTTCATTTATTGGAAGGACTCTCACGGCCGTCGAATCTGCAAGAGATCTAGGAGTATACATAGATTCACATCTGACCTATGACACTCATATCTCCCACTTAGTCTCTTCTTGCTGGACTAAACTGGTTCAGATCAACCGTGTGAAATACTGTTTCGATAGAGAGACTTTAGTTTTAATTATTACATCTCTTGTCTTTAGCAAAATGTTCTATTGTTCGTCCGTGTGGTCTAATACCTCATCTAAGAACATACAAAAGCTGCAACTCATCCAGAATTTCGCCTGCAAAATCATCTGCGGCGCTCGGAAATTTGACCATTTAACGCCATTACTGGATGAACTCAACTGGCTTGCAGTTGACAAAATACTCAAACTCAGAGACGCTGTTATAGCTTATAAGTGCGTCAACAATTTAGCTCCTGAATATCTATGTGCTAAGTTCAAAAAACGATCTTCTGTACATAATCGCATAACTCGTAATAATGAGAAGATTGACATTCCATTATTCAGATCAGCTACCGGCCAAAGGTCCTTTGCCTATAGAGCAGTATCTCTGTGGAACATGTTAGACGAAGACCTGAGAGAAGTTACATCTGTAAAGGCCTTTAAGAAAGTCCTAAAACTTGCCATGAACGAATGATCGAGTGACAGTTAGAATTTAGAATTTAACAATAGCTTGTCAGATATAGTTAGCATTCATATTTGTAAATAGGTACTGAAAAAACCTTTTTTTGGGAGTATTTATCATTAAAGTTTAAAGTTTAAAGTTTAATGGTATCGCATTGTTCTGCCATTAAAATCCCCTGATGAGGGGGCAACCACGAAACAGGTCTGTAGGGATGTATATGTAGTTGTTTTCTTCCAACTACCACACATCATACCCGCTCTACTACTTGTATCGAGCACTGTTTCACGGACACCAAGTTTAATCCCTCTATATACATATATATCTATATAATATATATATATATATATACATATTTTTATAGTTGTGTGTGTATGTTTTTGATATTTTAGATGCACAGCTTCATTGTAAATAAGTGACTTAGCTTTATGGATTCTGTCCCTAATAAAGTATCTATCTATCTATAAAGCCCGGAAAAATGTATTCTATAGCTTAAAGCGGCACTTACCGTAGTTTCTTGGTTATAAGGCGCCCGTCTTTTTCAAGAAAATTCTGTCTTCGGGTGGAATGTTAGTGCTAAAATTGGGGTGCGTCTTATAGCCAAGTATTTTTGCGCAACTAAATCTTAAGATCACAACTTTAGCAGAACTTACCGTTAAAAAGACAAGAAAAGGACACTAATTGTTGGTCATTGAACTTTTTAGATCAGGTGGCTCTAAAAAGAGCACCGTTTCTTATGCGGCCTCCGTCAAATGGTGTAGCAAAGATTGGGTAGAATCCAATCCTTTATTCCTAAGAATTAAAAACGAATACTGCTTTTAGAACACTAATCAACTTTCATAGAAAAGCAAACAAACGTAAATTTGTGTACGTTCTTGACAGCACGTGCTCGCTAACATGATATCCACAACAACAAAACAATCATAAATTTTTCTTTCTAGCCTTTTCATGATGTTCGAAGCGAATAATTAATGATTTTATTAATTCATTTCATTCCTCTTCATCCTTGAATTGTTACAACTTGATTTAATTTCCATAGCTTTCGCTACACCGTTATTTCCTGTCACAATCACACAAATTGAGCCCGTTATTACATGTATTGTTTTGGTCGTTGTTGTAAATGTATAATAGTGATACAATTTCCACAGATAACCGAGGCGAAGAGGGCTTCTTGGCTTGCATGTACTGTATAAGCCTAGGTTATGGTATGTCAGACATTTGTTCGAGCGCCCTACGATTTAGTGTCGTTAAAAAAAAATAATAAAGAAGAAAGAAGAAAATATCACAAGGACTCAAATTACAAAGCAAACGACATGAAGGGGGAACACGCATGAGATCTAGTCGCGACTGGCCTTAGTTTTGAATCTGATTGGCTGGGAAAGTGGCGCGAGTTTTCAGATCAATCACACAGTGTAATACAGCGATACCTAAGCGATTCTAGGTTAACTGTTCAAAATGCAATCATTTTGAAAAAATACCTAAACGTCTCAGCGCAGACCGACACTAATGAGCCTTTTATCGACTGAATGGTGGCCATTGGTGTTAAAGGCCACACCTAAGTAACTCGAACTGGTTGATGCAGTACGGAAGTAGGGGGAGACAGTATCGCCACACCAGTGACCACACTGCTTGTAACAGCTTGTGTAACCAGAAACGAAGAAGCCACTGTAGAATGAGTCATCACAGATCAGCAGCTGGTAGGAGTAGGCATCGGTCACTCCCACACCTTCCCACAATTCATACGCAGAAGCGCCATTCCCATAATTTAAATTTGCCGTCAGAGACTGGTTGGTTTTTCGTTTGAAGTATACTTTAGCCAAAGTTTGATGATTCAAGAACATGATCTCTGTAAACTAAAGAAAAAAAAATGATATTGCCTCGTATTCTATGGTGTGAAATTCCGAGGTTTTTTTTATAGCCTCAGTCCAGGTTTTATGTGCTACACTATTCTCGTTAGTTATTTAAGTACAGTGTAAATATAGAGCAGCAACCCATTTTCCGTGCAGGGAATAGACATGTGCATACGAAATGAGTCATAACGAAAAAAATTGTTCAAAAAATTCCTCAATGAATTTAATATAAAATACTAACAAACAATTCTGTACATTGACATACTTATGTGTGCGACATGCAATGAAATAAAAATGAAACAGTGTTTCGAGATCCATGGGAAC